>NC_069503.1:389971547-390271547 GCF_027579735.1 Bombina bombina | reverse complement strand
GTTGGTATGGGTATAGAATAGGTATTGAAAATAGGGTTGTAGCCAAAACTAGGATATTTTATAGAATATAGCGAGAGGAGCTCTTGAAAGCCACTTCCACTCGCTTCAGCGGTTAGCTCCGCCCCAGCGTTCTTTCCCCTTTCTCTTTAATTTTAATATAAAATTGTATAAAGTCAGTTAAAAAATATTACGCTCTGCACTCAGATTGGAAAACTATATGTGTCTAGCACACAGTTATATACTGCTGATTAAGAAAGAAAATACTGTGAAGTATGCTTACATAAATCCTGAAAAATGTTGTGTCTGTAAATTACATTTACAAATAAATTAATTAAATCAAGTTAAGTTTAATTTTATCTATTATAATTTAAACAAACAGTTACTCTCTACAACTCACATAACAACCTCTTCAATCTGTTCACTTTTGTTAAAGGGACACTAAACCCATTTTTTTTCTTTCATGATTCAGAAAGAGTGTGCAATATTAAGCAACTTTCTAATTTACTCCTATTATCAATGTTTCTTTGTTCTCTTGCTATCTTAATTTGAAAAAGCAGGAATCTAAGTTTAGGTGCCAGACCATTTTTGGTTCAGCACCCGGGGTAGTGCTTGCTGATAGGTGGCTACATTAAGTCACTAATCAGCAAGTGCTACCCAAGTGATTAATCAAAAACGGGCCGGCTCCTAAGCCTAGATTCATACTTTTCAAATAAAGATAGCAAGAGAACAAAGACAACTTGATAATAGGAACAAATTACAAGTTGCTTAAAATTGCATGCTCTATCTGAATCATGAAATAAAAAAAATTGGGTTTAGTATTCCTTTAACTTGATTTTTCACTTTTAGTGCCTAGAGGCTTATACCTACAGATGCAAAGCCTATCTTTTCATGTTTTAAAATTATATTTGTGGCTAATCTTTTATTGCCTCCTAAACAGTCTATCAAAACAAACTAAGGTTTTATTAGGAGACATTTTAATTGAAACTTAGCTATTCTGAACCCAAGTCAAGTCCACCTAGTTAAGATAACTTTTGTAGCTATGACTTTTTATGCAATAATGTGTCTAATTTTTATTAAAATCTATAGGATTCTATATTTCCCTAATAAGCATAGGAGGTTGCCCCTTTGGCAGCGGCCGAGACGGAGGGGATACAATTAACCACTGAAAGGGAATATTAGATTTAAACTATCTAGCATTATGCGTAATTGATGAAAAATTAAAATGTTTGAAATAGCATAGCAAATATATATTGCACTCATATTCAATTTAACTTCTGGGGGGATTGTTTTAGAATCTCACGTAGACCTGTTATCATAGAAACAGAATTAATGTTTTGAACCCTACAGTTCTCGACTGAAGGTTTAGGTGCTAATTTATTGTCCTTATTCTCCTAATGAAAGCTGGTCCTAAGAAATTAAGCTATCTGGTTATTACACTGTAATTATATTATTAAATTTAGTATAGAGAATGTTTTATAGTTTGCATTTTTCTTGATTTTATCCTTTTGGTATTTCCAGGCCCAAATTTAGTGGTCTCCTTTTGCTTAAAGGGACATTATACACTCTTTGCATATATGTATTGTAGATGATCTATTTATATAGCCCATAAAGGTTTTTTTTTTTTTTTAATGTATAGTTTTGCTTATTTTTAAATAACATTGCTCTGATTTTCAGACTCCTAACCAAACCCCAAAGTTTTATGAGAATACCTTCAGCTACCTTCTCCAGCTTGCTCCTGTTTGTGTAAAGGGTCTTTTCATATGCAAAAGGAGGGGGAGTGGGGAGTGTCTTATTTACCACTTGCAATGGGCTTTCCAGCTAACTTTTCAACATAGCTAAACTGAGAGTTTCTAAGAAAGTCTTTAAACCGTTTTATCCTGGATTTTTATATCAGTATCTGGGCATCTTGTTCTTTATAGTAGTGTCTATTACATGCAGTTCTCTGAAAATGAGTGCATACTGTCCCTTTAAAGTACTTTCTGCCCCTATTATAACTTTATATGACGTAGAGGTCCAAAAGTGGCCCCTAGTATTATTCAGAAAGTCTTTGCTTGAATAGCATACCTATACTAAATGTTTTACTTTTTTGACTGGGTGTAAACAAATGTTTTATTATTATTATTGATTCAGTATTCTGTTAATTTTCCCTTCTCTTATATATGAAGATTTTATTAAGCTATGTACGTAACATTTATAGTCCTACTTTACTGTACACATCCTGTCATTTAATTTTTTGTATACTTTATTAAAAATATCTCAAGAAAAAAAATATATCAAAAGGTTTACTACATCAATATCATTAATATTTTTAACCTCTTGGGGGTTTATATCTGAAATAACTAAATATACTTATTGGATGAGGCAAATGGGTATTGATCCCTATATTCTTGTCACAATCCCTTTAAAAAAAATTGTGTGAAACAATTGTAAATTATCAGTTCTTTCCATACCTACAGGAAGTTTGCTAGTCCTTTCTGTATGTTATCAGTAAAACACATTTGTAGGAAGGATCAAACAGTTGCATAATTGTATATAGTAGCATTGCTCACATTTCTTTATTGACTTATTTATTGTGGGTAGGGAGCATATCACTTGCTTCTGTTTGACTAAGCTAATGGATGAAAACCTCATTCAAGAAGTCAAAATCTCCTTAATATATTGGCAAATAAAAGAAAAACATTTTTGCAAATTCCACTTATATGCCACAAAGCACATTGTAAGTTGAATGGTTTAAAGTGAAGGTAAACTTAGATGAATGAAAGCCCGTTTTTTAAAAATACTATTAATAACAGGGGCACTTTCATTCATCAAAGTTTAGAAAGCAGCCGTTTTGACTAAAAACTTACCTTTGTTTTTTTTTACAGCCAGAGCAGCTTCCCCCACACGGAGATCCTCTCTTACTTACCACGTCATCAATGACTAATCCAGCTTCCTCCATTCACGGCTTTCCCCCCAGGGGAGTCATTGCATGAGGCCATACCGTGATTGGAGGAAGCTTGATTAGTCATTGATGACATGTGAAGAGAGGATCTCTGGGTGGGGGAAGCTGCTCTGGCTGTGAAAAAAATAAATGTACATTTTTAATCAAAACGGCTGCTTTCTGAACTTTGATGAATGAAAGTGTCCCTGTTTTTAATAGTATTTTTAAAAACCTGGCTTTCATTCATCAAAGTTTACCTTCACTTTAAGGATAATTTAAAAATGAATATTGCTAAAGGCAGGACTTTTACCATATTTACTTTACATTATTACAGTTTAGAACTAACAGAATTTTTTTTCTCAAGATTTTATTTTTAAGATTAAACATGTTGCTGTAATATTTGAGCTTTGTCATCTGAAATTGCATTATTTGTTTAATATGACATCATTAAAAGTGGTACATGTTAAATGTAAAAAATGTGTCTAATCTTTCTTTATTAGTACGCAACATGCATCGGGCTTATATGCTGAGTAAATTTAAACAATATACGTTGGATAGAATTTATTGTAACAGAGAATAATAGAATCAATTTGTGTATAAATAAATTACACTTTGCACACAAAAAAAAAGATTTAATTAATATGACATTATAGGGTTAGATTACAAGTAAACGTTAGAACGAGTCGCGATAACCAATATCACAACCTTATCTATATATATATATATATATATATATATATAAAGTATGAAGCAATGTCAGCACTTCCCTTCAGGTGCTCGCTGCCAGCCCCGGTTCTCCCAGACTGTGTATAGAACCAAGAAACATTGAATATAGCGGCACTGTGTCACCCCCAGGGGATCCAAGCTGCTCATGTCCTCTGAATTATCTTGACTTCTTTCACCTCCAAGATAAAAGGCTCACAATAGTGTAGCAAGTTTTAAACAGTGTTGTAGGCGCACAAACAGGTTATACTCACAAGATTTCAGTTAAAATCAGCCTTTTATTAACAACATCACAATGGCGTCTTCAGATGCAGCTTCAGGTTTATTTAAAATACACCTCAACGCGTTTCGGCTAAAATAAACCTTTATCCAGAGCATAAAAGTAAAGCAATTTCTGGAACAAATTGAAGACACCATTGTGATGTTTTTAATGGATGCCAAAAGCACAAAACAAAATAGATAATAGAAGTAAGAGAAGTAAATTGGAAAGTTATTAAAAATAGTTTAAAATTGAATGTTCTGAAACATGAAAGTTTAATTTGGACTTTATTTTCCCTTTAATGAGGGAACTATAGATAACCCCTTCAAACACATATTTTTTTCCTGATTATAATCTGTAATAAAATATGCAATTGATGACTTAAACTAGAAGTTCAAAAAGAATGGTTCATTTTCCCAAGGCACACTACAGTAAATTATGTGGAACCTTTAAAGTGAACATCTTTCAAAATATAATAAATTTGTTTTTTTAATATATAATTTCAGGTTTACCTTGAGTTTATCTTGATAGAAACACATACTTGTTAACGTTTATTGCCTAAAGGAAATGTTCTCTTTAAAATGACTGTAAACACATCTTAATATTCACAATCAAAGTGTTTGCATTATAAAAGCAAAAAAAAAAAATAATCTAAACACAATTTGTGATAAAGCAAGCAATACAAATTTCAGTTTTTTGTTATCATTTGGGTGTTTTTTAATCCTTTTCAAATTCAGGGCAATACAATTTGCTATATTTTTTTTAAAATCTAATTTTCTATTATAATTATTTATTTACTATGTAAAAAAAAAAACAAACAAAACAGTCAGATACCTTTGAAGTGAGAACTAACATCACTTCAGATCCATAAGAAAAATACTTCTGGTACTGTTTTATTTAATGATGAGAGATTCATGTTGAGATTTATTGAATTGAATCACCTTAACCACATGGGAAACCCTAACCCATTATGCATAAAGATATCTTTGTTACTCACCACTGTTTCCAGGTTATATGCACAGTCTCAGAAACTGGTGTTATTAGATATAGGAGTGAATTAACAATAAAACCACAACTGAATGCTTGATGTGGTCTTAAAAGGTTTATTTTTATGCTCTGGGGCCTGTATACCAACCGTCTGTGTCTTATGTTCCCCCAAACCACCAACACCACCAACACCACCAAACACACTAAACATTTACTTAAAAACCTGAAAAGGGAAGTTTTATAAAGCTTTGTTTTCATGTTTGCTTAGTTTGAATGTGAGTAAAAAAATAAGGCCAGTGAGGTTGCTCAGTTGGTAAATGCCCTGCCTACAAACAAGCCTGTTTAAAAGATCCAAGGTCACAGGTTCAAATACCAGCAGGTATTTATTCTTCCGAAGTTGATAAAATGAGTACCATTAAATTGGGTAATAATAACTACTATTCAGCTGTCGATTTGCTTAATTCCGAGAGCGAATAGAGTCCCACTGGGAGAAAGGCGCTATATATAAATGCTTATTATTATTATTAATATGGCATAAATAATTTGGGTAACTTAACTAATTGAGTATACACATTTCTATTACATTGGAATGGCCTATACAATTAAGCTACCAAAGTTTTAGGGGGATATAGGTCTGAAAAGTGTGTGTAATGATTTATATATCATTAATATTGCATTAAGTGATAATGCCTTTATATTGGGCTGACAATGCATTTTAAAAGACACTTTTGAAAGTCTAAATTACACAAACACTCACACACATGCGCAGCTCCCTTATCATATATCTCTCTTTAAATCCATTCTCTCTCTTATTCCCTTGTTTTTCTCTTAATTCAGCCCCCATATTGTACAGTCTGACTCTTAAAATACCTTGAAGACCACTCAACATTTAGGGCTTGTTCTTAAATTTATATAGATATGTCACTACTTGTGCTTTAGTTCCAAATTCAGATGTTTTTCATATTTCTCTAATAAGCAGTAGTGATGTCGCGAACTGTTCGCCGGAGAACAGTTCCCGGCGATCTTAGCTTGTTCGCGTTCTCCGCGGCGGGCGAACATATGCGATGTTCGATCCGCCCCTATTCGTCATCATTGAGTAAACTTTGACCCTGTATCTCACAGTCTGCAGAAACATTTCAGCCAATCAGCAGCAGACACTCCCTCCCAGACCCTACCAGCTCCTGGGCAGCAGCCATTTTAGATTCATTACGATCCTGCATTCTTAGTGAGAGGAGGGTTAGTGCTGCTTCTGTTGATTTTATAGGGAAATTGATAGCTAGGCTAGCATATTCAGTGTCCACTACAGTCCTGAAGGGACTTTTAGATGGCAATATACATTTGATTCACCCTTAATCATTGCTATAATGATTGCATATATAAGGGTGAATAACCCGGAAACATTGCTGTCTGTGATGTTTTGGATTCCGAGTGTTCCAATAAACAAATAATATTACTACCTTCAATAGTGCTGTGGGATTATTGGGACTTGTGCTTATAATTGAGTAATGGGTTAATGCAGCCAACCCTATCCCTACCGGTGCACATATGAAGAAGGTTTGGTAAAGTGCTGTATATATGTGTTTTTGATTCATCATGTTAACCAATTAGGATTGTGAATGTGTTCAGCACAACTGTCAAAGGTTGAGCCAAAAGCCTGAGCACCAACAGTAATAAACCTTTCAAATTTTTTATAATTTGTGCTTCGGGCCTTAAGTGGTATAGGCAAGGGAAAAAAAAATGTGCGAGAGCGAGGCCTGTAAATCACCCGTACGAACGTGTTGGAGGTGTTTTTTCTTTCATTTTTTGGATTATTTCTGCCTATATCTGTATAGAAAGATACTGTACATTGGGATCGTTCAAAATTTAGTGGTTGTTTCTTACATATCTTTCCTGATTTCTAATTATAGAATGCTAATTCAAACCTGTCTTAGATTTGAGCAGGACATGATTTACATGTGGCCTCTAAGTTGTGCACTAAATAGTTTTTTCACTGGTGAAAGTAAACTTTTAAACCGGGTGGGTTAGCATGCATATTACAAGTTGAAAGTAAAAAGTTAGAGTGCAAGTGAAACTCGAATGCACGCTAACTTCAGGGACTTTGCAACCGCGTTAACTTCTTCTCTCCATATACTTTAATAGACTGCCCTTTTAAAAAAAAAAAAAACACTAACATCTATCGCTTCGGTTCGCTCACTAACCCGACCAAAAGTGCTTAATAGCCAAGGGTTGTTATGAATATTTTATATGCCAATGCTCTTCACGTAGAAGAAAATGTTTCTTTTTATTTTGATATATACTTTATACAGTATATATATATATATATATATATATAATATATATATATATATATAATAAATATATATATATATATAATATTATTATATATAAAGTTTGTTTTTCTTATACCTATTTATGGATATTGAATATATAGACAGTGTTGGGTTAGTGCGCGAAAAACATTGCAATGTAAAATATTTACATTAAATTACATCGTAACACATTATAAAATATTAAAATTGATTCAACTGCTTTTTTCAAGTTTAAAGGTATTTAACTGAAAAGGGTTCCAAGTGTATTTATATATGTGTTATATTACATACGTATGTATATATGCACATACATTGATCATATACCTTTTAACCCTTATATAAAAATGAATTAATATTTTATTGAATAATTGTTGTTAGAAAGTGTATATATAATAGTGGTTAAACTTTATTTGAGATGTATTTATGTTGTATTTGGTGCACATTTTTTTTTTTAAACTTTTTTTATATAAGGTCTTTTTTTATATAAGGTCTGCATTAACTTGACGAGTGCAAGTTTTTGTTTGCGCTCGAGTTAGGGTTGGCCACCCTTTTGCCCAAAAATTCCTGGGGACACTTTTAAAGTGGGCGTGGAGAGGGTGTGGCTTGGGGCGTGGGTTGTGGCGTGGCTTGTCACCGGCCTCAAATTAATTATGAAATTAATTTATATATATATATATATATATATTATATAAAATATATATTATATATAAGATATATATTATATAGATATAAATAAATTAAAATATATATATATATATATATAATATATATATATATACCCATATACAATATATATACATATATACAAAAACAATGCAATTAGCAGTAGGTATAGCTTTATACAGGTGCAGGCAGGGATGAATGAGGATGCAGAAATTAGGTTGCTTAATATCAAAAACATTTGCCCATTAGCCCAAAAACATTTTTGGGCTAATGGGCAAATGTTTTTGATATTAAGCAATTTGCAAGTAACGGTGGACAGTTGAGGTGCAGGGGCCTGTATATCAGGACCAGTTGTATCATACAGGGGTGTTTACTTACTGAGAAGATGGTGTCCCTTGCAAGTTGCAGCCCGCGGCCAGCCCACCGCACCAACGACTGACCTCTCAGTCTGCCGCTCTCTGCTGGATCGTCATGTGACGAATACCCTCCTCAACCTTCTTCCCCCCTCCTACACCACCATCCTCCAGACTCCACCTACCCAGTATTGTAGTAGTAACCACCCTGGGCTAAGAGCTCCCCTGGCCAGCTAATTTTTTTAAAAATCTTTGCTCACTGCTGCTTGCTGTACCAGGGGAGCTCTTACCCCGGGACATTTCAGTGTAGTTCCGGGACACGGGACATGCAGGGTCAGACCGGGACTTTCCAGGTGATACCGGGGCAGGTGGCAACCCTAGCTCGAGTGAACCCTTTACTTAGATTTTTAGAGCGCAATTTGTAATCTAGTCCATAATCAAGGGAGTTGTAAGGAGGATTATCTTCTCTTTTTTCATTTTGACAGTTTTAAATTATTGTTAAGCATATATTTCCACTGGAATGCAGTGCTTGATTACTAATAGAGTCTATATATACTTAATGATTTAGTTTAATGTGCCTGTAAAGAGCTATTTTTACTTTAACAAGAAATAACATTTAAAAACTCACTTTACAAGTATGGCCCAGAACCTGTCTATACGTCAGAGACCAACTAATGAAAAATAAAATACTTTAATCCATACAACAGGATATTTTTTGCATTAGTGTAGTAATAAAATAGTATGACTATTTAAGAATCATGTTGGTTCTAATAGTTTATGTACAAAAAAAGTATCTTAAATATATTATATCCTAATTTATAAATCTTATAAATATTTCATAATTCTATAAATAAGAAATTGTTTAAAAGCAACCAAATTATATTAACTAAGCATATCACATGTGAATATTACACAAGAAAAACAAGTCTTGAATATTATCGGGTTGTTGATCGTTAAATAATTATGGGGGAGTAGGATTTTTTATATATAAAATGTTTAGTTATGCATAATGAAACAATTTTCATTATATTGTCATTAATTTTTATTTTTTGCTAACTTTTCATGTAATTAGCTGTGAAAATTGAGCCATTTCTAACTCTCAGACCTTAAAATGCTCTTGCTTAAATTCTAAAGGATAGCCCTTCTACATAATTGTCTCTAACTGATTTAAATGGATAAGAAACTGCATAACAACTCAGTTCATAATAATTTTATGACAGTGTGTTAGCTTTAATAGTCTGCAGCCTAAACCCTGATTGGCCTCCTCCAAATTAAAGCAAATGGTGGATGGAGTTGACTATTGAAAAATAAATTGCAGTGAAAAATGAATCTGTTGGTTTTTTTTTTACATAAGGGGCTCCATGTACGAAGCAGCGAAAGCTGATCCGGGAGCCTTTGCGGGGCAGGTTCACCATATGCGAGCCTGCTTCCCCACAATGTAAGGAAGCAGCGGTCATTAGACCACTGCTTCTTACACCCTACGCCACCTCTTGTAGGTGGGCAGGGCAAAATCACAGAGAGCACGCTCGGCTCTCGGTGATTGGACAGGCCCCTTCAGTCGCGTGTTTAGTCCGTGCGATTGAGAGGGGGGCGGGCAATTACACACTCCGATGAGCGTGTAATGATACATACGGAGCAAGCGGATCAACAGATCTGCTGCCGTGTGTAGCGAAGGTGGGCGGACAGCTTCGCAAGTTGAGAAGGTGTCTGCCTGCCATTTAGTACATGAGCCCAAGGACTTAGCTGGTATGTTAATCTATAGCAACTCAACAGAAAATGCCTTATACTTACAAGGTTTTTACTGTCCCTTTAAAGCCTTATTTTTTTTATTCACTTGAAATTTAAAAAGTATGTAAACTTAGAGAAAAACAGACGTCAATAACACTTTACACCAGCCATCTTGTTTAACACTTAGCAGCTTGGTTTCACACCAGCAATATACACTAGACCATAGTTTGCAAAAGGCTGTAAAAGTAACTTAAAGGGACATAAAACCCAATTTTAATTCTTTCATGATTTATAAAGAGCATGCCATTTTAAACAACTTTTCTAATTTACTTCTTTTATATAATTTGCTTTCATTCTCATTATATCCTTTTCTGAAAATCCTATCTAGATAGGCTCAGTAGTTGCTGATTGGTGGCTGCAAGATGCCTTGTTTGATTGGCTCACCCATGTGCATTGTTATTTCTTCAACAAAGGATAATTAAAGAATGTAGAAAATTAGATAATAGAAGTAAATTGGAATGTTGTTTGAAATTGTATTATCTACCTGAATCATGAAATTTTTTTGGGGGTATAGTGTCCCATTAAAGGGACAGTCTACAATAGAATGGTTATTTTTTTTAAAGATAGATAATCCCTTTATTACCAACTCCCCAGTTTTGCATAACCACCACAGTTATATTAATATACATTTTACCTCTGTGATTACCTTGTATCTAAGAATCTTCTGACAGCCCCCTGATCACATGACTTTTTATTTATCTTCTATTGACTTGCATATAAGCCAATTAGTGCTGTGTTTTGCTGACTCTTAAATAACTCCCCGGGTGTGAACACAATGTTATCTATATGGCCCACATGAACTAGCAGTCTCCTGTTGTGAAAAGCTAATAACAAAGTATGTGATCAGAGGCTGTCTTTAGTGGTTTAGAAACAGGCAGAAAATTAGAGGTTTAAATTTTATAAAGTATATTAATATAACAATGTTGGTTGTGCAAAGCTGGGGAATGGGTAGTAAAGGTGTTATCTATCTTTTAAACAATAACAATTTTAGTATAGACTGTCCCTTTAATGAATTTGATCATTTTTACATTGCAATGTCTCTATATATTTGATTGGGTAATACATTTGGTTAGGATATTAACCATCAATTAACTTTTCTGACTTTTTTAAATATTTATTTTAAAATAAAAATATAAATGATCTTAACACTGTTTTTTGTTTGTACAACGCTAGGATTTACTTTCACTTTAAGAGTAAAAAGTAGTGTAGTAAATAAGCAATCTGATTGGCAATAACTAAATAACTAAATGACTAAGTGCTATACTTAGTGTTAAATGCATCAGATCTTAGAAGCCCTTCCATAAGTGTTTGTTTTAAAAGTTTGCAATAAAATATTTGTCTGACCCATTGAGTGCAAAACATTTCTGCTTTCCCCTTTTCCCCCCGTAAAGTATTAGTAAAGGAAAATTGTGTTCCTTGGTACAAAAAAATTAAATTATCATGTTGACCTTTTCATTGCTAAATTTATTCTTCTAGGCTTCTATAAAAATGTATATCTGAGATGTGTTAAGTTTAGGGTTTGAGAAATGTAATCAAGAACTGACCCTTTTCTGAGATACAGATTAGACAGAATGTCATTGTACCCTCCTCATCCTATAATATGCTATTTATAACGTGGATCATTGCTATTCTAGGCATCCCTGCATCCACAATAAAATCTTTCTAAAGCATTAAATACAATACCAAGCTGAAAATGTTATCAGTCATGTGGATCAATAATGAATTCAAAAAGATTTATTGACTTGATTTCTTTTTCGATTATTTTTACCACTCTGTTAGTTTTATTGGGCGTAAAATAATAGATCAAACATTTATACAGAATACTTATTAAGTCATTTTGCTGAGTAGGTAATCTATTAATTAAAGCTTAACATTCCATATGTGTTTTATACAGTGCAGAATAGTAACGTGTAATAAAGTATAATGCAGTTAGATGTGATGTGCTCAGAAAATACTCCAACAGCAATTTTACATTTTACAGTTCATAATACCCATGTAATATGTCAATTTCTTGAATTCAGTGACGTGTGGTGAGGTCAAAGGCTGGTGAGGTACTGGCTGTGATACGCCCGAGTGAGAGCTCTCTCACACTCTCTCTCTCTCTCACACACTCTCTTTCTCTCACTCTCTCTCACTCTCTCTCTCTCTCTCTCTCTCTCTCTCTCTCACACTCTCTCACACTCTCTCTCTCAAACACGGTCTCTCTCTCTCACACTCTCTCTGTCTCACACTCTCTCTCATGCTCTCTCTCACACACACTCTCTCTCACACTCTCTCTCTCAAACACTCTCTCTCATACTTTCTCTCTCTCACACTCTCTCTCTCACTCTCTTTCTCACTCTCTCTCTCTCACTCTTTCTCACTCTCTCTCTCACTCTCGCTCACTCTCTCTGTCTCTCTCTCTCACATACACACACACTCTATCACACACACACACTCTCTCTCACACACTTTATCTACTACTCTGTCTCTCTCTCACTCTCTCTCACACTCTCTCTCTCTCACACTCTCTCTCTCACACTCTCTCTCTCTCACACTCTCTCACACACTCTCTCTCTCATGCTCTCTCTCTCACACACACTCTCACTCTCTCTCACACTCTCTCACACTCTCTCTCTCAAACACTCTCTCTCATACTTTCTCTCACTCTCACACTCTCTCTCTCACTCTTTCTCACTCTCTCTCACTCTCTCTGTCTGTCTCTCTCTCACACACACACACACTCTATCACACACACACACTCTCTCTCACACACTTTATCTACTTATGCTCTCCTTCTCCTTGCATTAAAATGGGTTGTGGTTTCACTTAGCAAAACCTATTATTGTATATACAAAAATAAACCTAAAACATTTCCTATACAGTTAACACTCTACAGCTGGTTTAAATATTTATTGGAAACACATTAAGGAGGAAAAATGTTCAGCACACTCACTGTAACAATCACAGAGCTATTGATAAGTTCAGTGTGTCATTATTATTAACTACTGTGTATTTTTATGTTTGTGCACTTGAAAACATAGGTCAGGTTACATTAAAGCACTAGAAGATGCTAAGATTTCAATGCCACATACACACAGAAGTTTCCTCTTGAGACCAGCAGTGCTCTGCGACTTTTAAACAGAACTTTAATTATGTATTTAACCCCATTGCGGGAGTTAAATGCAAATTAAAGCATGTACTTTTTTGTCATTATTATGGTCATTTGATATGAATCAGTAAGGGCAAGATGTGTAATTTTGTCAATAAATTCCTCCTACGTTTTTTAGATGCATTATTATTATTTTTTTATGTTTGTAATTAATAATATATTTTGTATTGTGTATTTTTTAAATGTATACTACCAGGTACATGACTGTTCATCTCTTGTTATTGGAAAAACTGTAAAATAGAAGAAAGAGAGGGGTGCCTCATGTGTAGAATCACCAAATCAAAAAAAGCCAAAGCTTATGCACTCGAGCCAAATTGGTACTCACATTTAAAATAAGCACCCCAATTGTGCGTAATGGGAAGCAGACTGACATAAATATTGGATTGTCAGTACACCCAGTCCAGGATATCCCCACCAGGTGTGTCTGTCATGGAGAGTCAAGACAACAAAGGAAACCACATGTGCAGATCAACCATTGGAACAATGGAGATAATTATGCCAAATTAGTACTCACAATATCCAATAGCACACCTATGTGCTGGTAGATGCATACTGATAATTTTAGGTTAGGGCGTATTAGCTCACCCACTCCAGGTGTTACCAATGATATGGTCCAAAAACAGGATAAATACACAAACAGCCCAATATTGGGAAATGAGAGGTAAGGTAGAAACCACTATACTTTGATTTTATCCCCTTTCTGAACTGTTCTATTTTAAAGATGAAAATATTCCAAAATCCAAACTGTTCTGAAATCCAAACCTTTTCCGGTCCCAAGAAGTTTGGATAAAGTTTTTTTTTTTTTTTACATATATATATAGTATCACACAAAGGTGAGTACACTCCTCACATGTTTGTAAATATGTTATTATGTCTTTTCATGTGACTGAAGAAATGACACTTTGCTACAAAGTAAAGTAATGAGTGTACAGCCTGTATAACAGTGTAAATTTGCTGTCCCCTCAAAATAACTCAACACACAGCCATAAATGTTTAAACCGTTGGCAACAAAAGTGAAATGTCCAAATTGGGCCCAAAATGTTAATATTTTATGTGGCCACCATTATTTTCCAGCACTGCCTTAACCCTCTTGGGCATGGAGTTCATCAGAGCTTCACAGGTTGCCACTGGAGTCCTCTTCCACTCCTCCATGACGACATCACAGAGCTGGTGGATGTTAGAGACCTTGCGCTCCCCTACCTTCAGTTTGAGGATGCCCTACATATGCTCAATAGGGTTTAGGCCTGGATACATGCTTGGCCAGTCCATCACCTTTACCCTCAGCTTCTTTAGCAAGGCAGTGGTCGTCTTGGAGGTGTGTTTGGGTTAGTTATCATGTAGGAATACTTCCCTGCAGCCCAGTCTCTAAAGGGAGGGGATCATGCTCTGCTTCAGTATGTCACAGTACATGTTGGCATTCCCTCAATGAACTGTAGCTCCCCAGTGCCAGCAGCAATCATGCAGGCCCAGACCATGACACTCCCACCACCATGCTTGAGGGTAGGCAAGACACACTTGTCTTTGTACTCCTCACCTTGTTGCCGCTACACACGCTTGACACCATCTGAACCAAATAAGTTTATCTTGGTCTCATTGGACCACAGGACATGGTTCCAGTATTGTCTTCAGCAAACTGTTTGTGGGCTATCTTGTGCATCATGTTAAGAAGAGGCTTCCTTCTGGGACGACAGCCATGCAGACCAATTTGATGCAGTGTGCGTTGTATGGTTTGAGCACTGACAGGCTGACTCCCCAGCCCTTCAACCTCTGCAGCAATGCTGGCAGCACTCATACGTCTATTTCCCAAAGACAACCTTTGGATATGATGATGAGCACGTACACTCAACTTCTTTGGTCGATCATGGCGATGCCTGTTCTGAGTGGAACCTGTCCTGTGAAACTGCTGTATGGTGTTGCCCACTGTGCTGCAGCTCAGTTTCAGGGTCTTGGCAAACTTCTTTTAGCCTAGGCCATATTTATGTAGAGCAACAATTCTTTTTTTCAGATCCTCAGAGAGTTCTTTGCCATGAGGTGCCATGTTGAACTTCCAGTGATCAGTATAAGAGAGTGTGAGAGCAGCGATAATAAAACCTGCTCCCCATTCACACCTGAGACCTTGAAACACTAACAAGTCACATGACACCAGGGAGGGAAAATGGCTAATTGGGCCCAATTTGTACTCACTTTTGTTGCCAAAGTTTTAGACATTAATGGCTGTGTGTATTTTGAGGGGACAGCAAATGTACACTGTTATACAGGCTGTGCACTCACTACTTTACATTGTAGCAAAGTGTCATTTCTTCAGTGTTGTCACATGAAAAGATATAATAAAATATTTACAAAAATGTGAGAGGTGTACTCACTTTTGTGGGATACTGTATATATATATATATATATATATATATATATATATATATATATATATATAAAACAATCTAAATGATTATTTTTAAACATTTTTTTTTTCCGTTAACAATAGAAAGGGGGCATGTTATTAAAGGGACATGGAACCCTAGTGTTTTATTTCATGATTTAGACAGAGCATTCAATTTGAAACAACTTTCTAATTTACTTCAATTATCAATTTTTATTAATTCTCTAGGTACCTTTTTTTGAAATGCAGGGACGTAAGCTCAGAAGAGTGTGTGTGTCTTGAGCACTGTATGTCAGCAGTTTTGCAAGAATGATATACATTAGAAAGAGCACTAGATGACAGCACCATTTTCTGTCATGTAGTGCTCCAGACACTTTTGTAGGTATTTTCCAACAAAAAATACCATAAGAAAATTTGATAATAACTGTAAATTGGACATTTTTTTAAATTGCATGCTCTGATACACAAAATAAAATTGTTAGATTTCATACACCTTTAAAAGGAGATGCTATAAATGATAATGTGATTAAAACCTGTCTCTTTACAGAGTGATGTTTTATTTAACTTAACACATTCAAAGGAGTGTGTCCAGATAATGTTACAGATTTTAAATAAGATTATATTGATTGTATACAGAAATATTTTTAGATGATTGTTGAATTGCTTATGATTTTCATTACTAAATACCTGTATGTTTGTTTTTAGTAGCAATTTTGAAAGGAGGTATTTTGGCCTACATAAAGTCAAACAGTTTAAATGCTTAAAGGGACATTAAACCCCAATTTTTTCTTTCATGATTCAGATAGAGAATACCATTTTAAACAACTTTCTAATTTACTTATATAATCTAATTTGCTTCATTATCTTGATATTCTTTCCTGAAAAGCATATCTAGATATGCTCAGTAGTTTCTGATGGCTGCACGTATTTGCCTCATGTGATTGGCTCATCGATGTGCATTGCTATTTCTTTAACAAAAGATATCTAAAGAATGAAGCAAATTAGATTATATAAGTAAATTAGAAAGTTGTTTAAAATGGTATTCTCTATCTGAATCATGGAAACAAGGCCAGTAGAATAAATTACACTCCAAGTGGGGTATAGAAGAAATAAGGTAATAAAATCTTAATTTTTCATTGTTCTATCCATGTATTGGTGATTGGTTTACGGACAGATATAAGATAAAGAAGCAGATATATGTATACAAAGTGATACAGTAATGAGATCTGATTATACCTACAAGCTCAACCCATTTTATTAGGTTGTGGCTTCAAAACACAAAACCAGCTAATTCATATACACAAATAAACCTTAAAAAAACAAATCTCATACAGTTTATACTCTGCAGCTGGTAAAAAAAAATTGGAAACATATTAAGGGAAAAACAATTGTATAGTATACTGTAACAACCTTGGTGATTGCTTCAGAATTTTAAAGGAGCACAACTGCGGAGTTCTAAGGAGACTGTAAATGATGTTATTGTTTCACAAGGCTTATAATTTCCAATTAGGAAGGGAATCTAGGCTGCCAGAAGTGATTTTAATACTTGCAGTAATTTTAGGAAACTAACGGCTAGATTACGAGTTTTGCGTTAGAGGCTATGCGGTGCAATCGAGCAGTTTGGTCTCACCGCTCACTTACCTGCAACGCTGGTATTACAGGTTTTTACAAACCCGGCGTTAAAAGGCAAGAAATGAGCATTGAGCAAAATTTTGCTCCTTACCACACTCCAATACCAGCGCTGCTTAAGTTAGCGGTGAGCTGGTCATACATGCTCGTGCACGATTTCCCTATAGGCTGAGAAAAAGTCTAACACCTGCCAAAAAGCAGAGTAAAACTCAGTAATGCAGCCCCATTGATTCCTATGTGGAAATAAAATGTATGTCTACACCTAACACCCTAACATGAACCCCGAGTCTAAACATCCCTAATTTTACACTTATTAACCTTAATCTGCCACCCCCGATATCGCCAACACCTACATTATATTTATTAACCACTAATCTGCCACTCCGGACACCACCACCACCTACATTATACTTATGAACCCCTAATCTGCTGCCCCCAACATCGCCGACACCTACATTATATTTATTAACCCCTAATCTGCTACCCCAATGTCGCCGCAACCTACCTACATTTATTAACCCCTAATCTGCCGCCCCCAACGTCGCCGCCACTATACTAAATGTACTAATAGTTACATTGTAGCTATCTTAGGGTTTATTTTTATTTTACAGGCAAGTTTTCTATTTATTTTAACTAGGTAGAATAGTTATTAAATAGTTATTAACTATTTAATAACTACCTAGCTAAAATAAATACAAAAGTACCTGTAAAATAAAACCTAACCTATGTTACAATAACACCTAACACTACACTATAATTTAATAAATTAACTAAATTAACAACAATTAAATAAATTAAATTAGCTAAAGTACAAAAACCCCCACTAAATTATAGAAAATAATAAACAAATTTCAAGAAATTTAAACTAATTACACCTAATCTAATAGCCCTATCAAAGTAAAAAAAAGCCCCCCAAAATAAAAAAAACCCTAGCCTAAACTAAACTACCGATAGCCCTTAAAAGGGCCTTTTGCGGGGCATTGCCCCAAAGTAATCAGCTCTTTTATCTGTAAAAAAAAATACAAACAACCCCCCAACAGTAAAACCCACCACCCACACAACCAACCCCCCAAATAAAATACTATCTAAAAAAACCTAAGCTCCCCATTGCCCTTAAAAGGGCATTTGGATGGGCATTGCCCTTACAAGGGCAGTTAGCTCTTTTGCGGCCCAAACCCTAACCGAAAAATAAAACCCAATACACCCTTAAAAAATCCTAACACTAACCCCCTGAAGATGGATTTACAGTTCTGAAGACCGGACATCCATCCTCAAGGAAGCAGCAGAAGTCTTCATCCAACTGGGCCGAAGTCCTCAACGAAGCCGGGAGAAGTCTTTATCCAAGACAGGTGAAGTGGTCCTCCAGACGGCATCTTCTATCTTCATCCATCCGACACAGAGCGGGTCCATTAGCGCGGCAGATTAGGGGTTAATAAATGTAGGTAGGTGGCGGTGATGTTAGGGACGGCAAATTAGGGGTTAATAATATTTAACTAATGTTTGCGAGGCAGAGTGCGGCGGTTTAGGGGTTAATATGTTTATTATAGTGGCAGCGAAGTTGGGGGCTTCAGATTAGGGGTTAATAAGTGTAGGTAGGTTGCGGCAACATTGGGGGCGGCAGATTAGGGGTTAATAAATATAATGTAGGTGTCAGCGATGTTGGGGCACCAGATTAGGGGTTCATAAATATAATGTAGGTGGCGGCAGTGTCCGGAGCGGCAGATTAGGGGTTAAAAATGTTATTTTAGTGTTTGTGATGCGGGAGGACCTCGGTTTAGGGGTTAATATGTAGTTTATGGGTGTTAGTGTACTTTTTAGCACTTTAGTTATGAGTTTTATGTTACGGCGTTGTACCATAAAACTCTTAACTACTAACTTTTAAATGCGTTAGGACTCTTGATGGGGTAGGGTGTACCGCTCACTTTTTGGCCTCCCAGGACAGATTCGTAATATCAGCGCTATGGAAGTCCCACAGAAAAAAGACTTTACGAAGTTTACGTAAGTCGTTTTGCGGTAAGGCCAAAGAAGTGTGCGGTGCCCCTAAACCTGCAAGACTCGTAATAGCAGCGGTAGGGAGAAAGCAGCGTTAGGACCTGCTTTTTCAGCCTAACGCACAACTCGTAATCTAGCCGTAAGTCTCCAAAGAGGAAACTAATGTATAAAGTTACCAGCTGTAAAGTTAAATTACCAGAGAGGAGAGAGTGGTAAGTATAGTATTCAGAAGATGTCACTCTGAATGCGGAGTTACAGTCCGTGATAACTTTAACTAGTCTTTGTAAAGGAAACAGAAAAGGAATAATACCTTGATTATGCAGCAATTAATACTATTAGGAAGATGCTTCTAATCCGTTGAGACAGAGAAAGTTTCAGCTTGTAAGAACGCTACTCGGGACGTCACAAAATTAGGAAGGGCTTAGTTCCGGTCACGAAGAATGTTTGCAATTGAGCCATAGTTAGGAGAAACAATCCCAGTGAAGACGAACTCTATCCTTTTAGTTTATTGGATTGAAGTAGTTGATATCTTCCTAGATTCAGGAGGGTGATTAGAACAGGAGAGGTGAGTTTTGAGCAGCTGAGAGCAATATTTGGTTATTTACTGCTAAAGTCTTTAGGTGCGTGTCTTACAGGACACGGAGAGAAATAGAAACTTGTAACAAAGTAATCTCAGATGGGAAGTGAATTAGTCACAAGAACTTTGGTATAGTATGCTCTTGAAACAAAGATTCCCAGAGGAGCTCGGAGTGCTTAGCTGAACTAAACAAAATTGCTAAGCAGCTGAGTCAGTAAGTTTTCAGGATAAGAAGGCAAGATAGAAGGGGTTAAACGGATGACACATTGTTCCTGACATATACTGGCCCTTTAAAGAATAATTGTCTATGAGGATTTGTGGGCCATGGTAAAAAAGGCTGAATTACCAGAAAACATTACAAATGCATATACATGTATAAACACACACTGTAAGCTGTAGACATATAAGCAAAAGTGGTATTGTAAGTTCACCAAATCATGTGACCTTGCATGTATAAGTGTATGTGAGTGAGTTTGTGTCTCTCAGAGTATTTACTTGTGAGGTTTACAGTCTTTTGGCTAGATTACGAGTTTTGCGGTAAGAGGGGTGTGTTACTAACTTGCACGTTATTGTCACCGCATACTTACCTACAGTGCTGGTATTACAGATTTTTACAAACCCGGCGTTAGCAGGCAAGAAGTGAGCGTAGAGCAAAATTGTGCTCCATACCGCACTCCATTACCAGCGCTGCTTAAGCTGATTGTACGTGCTCGTGCACGATTTCCCCATAGACATCAATGGGGAGAGATGGCTGAAAAAAAGGCTAAAAACTGCAATAAAGCAGCGTAAAGCTTTGTAACGCAGCCCCATTGATTCCTATGGGGAAACACATTTTATGTTTACACCTAACACCCTAACATGAACCTCGAGTCTAAACACTCCTAATCTTACACTTATTAGCCCCTAATCTGCCACCCCCGACATCGCCGACACCTACATTATACTTATTAACCCCTAATCTGCCGCTCCGGACATCGCCACCACTATAATAAAGCTATTAACCCCTAAACCGTCGCACTCCCGCATCACAAACACTAGTTAAATATTATTAAACACATTTTATGTTTACACATCTTTAATTATATTTAGATAGTTCTTCGGGGGTTAGTGTTAGAATTTTTTAAGGGTGTATTGGGTGGGTTTTATTTTTAGGTTAGGGCTTTGGGCCACAATAGAGCTAAATGCCCTGTTGGGGTGGTTGTTTGTAATTTTTTTTCAGGTAAAAGAGCTGATTTCTTTGGGGCAATGTCCCACAAAAGGCCCTTTTAAGGGCAATTGGTAGTTTAGTTTAGGATAGGGTTATTTTTATTTTGGGTGGTCTTTTTTATTTTGATAGGGCTATTAGATTAGGTGTAATTAGTTTAAATATCTTGTAATTTGTTTTTTTTTATTTTCTGTAATTTAGTGTTTGTTTTTTGTAATTTAGTTAATTGTATTTAATTTAGGGAATTTATTTCATTGTAGGGTTAGGTTAGGTGTTAGTGTAAGACAGGTTAGGTTTTATTTTACAGGTCAATTTGTATTTATTTTAGCTAGGTAGTTATTAAATAGTTAATAACTATTTAGTAACTATTCTACCTAGTTAAAATAAATACAAACTTGCCTGTAAAATAAAAATAAAACCTAAGCTAGATACAATGTAACTATTAGTTATATTGTAGCTAGCTTAGGGTTTATTTTACAGGTAAGTATTTAGTTTTAAATAGGAATTATTTAATTATTAATTGTAGGTTTTCTTTAGATTTATTTTAATTATATTTGTTAGGGGGGGTTAGGGTTAGAGTTAGACTTAGGGTTAGGGGTTAATAACTTTAGTATAGTGGCGGCGACGTTGGGGGCGGCAGATTAGGGGTTAATGATATTTAACTAGTGTTTGAGAGATGGGAGTGCAGCGGTTTAGGGGTTAATATGTTTATTATAGTGGCGGCGATGTCCGGAGCGGCAGATTAGGGGTTAATTTTTTTATTATAGTGTTTACGATGCGGGAGGGCCTCAGTTTAGGGGTTAATAGTTTATGGGTGTTAGTGTACTTTTTAGCACTTTAGTTATAAGTTTTATGCTACAGCTTTGTAGTGTAAAACTCATAACTACTGACTTTAGAATGCGGTACGAATATTGATGGTATAGGGTGTACCGCTCACTTTTTGGCCTCCCAGGACAAGCTTGTAATACTGGCGCTATGGAAGTCCCATTGAAAATAGACTAATCAATTGTGTAAATTGATTTGCGGCAAGGCCAAAAAAGTGTGCGGTGCCCCTAAATCTTCAAGACTCGTAATACTAGCGGTAGTAAAAAAAAAACAGCGTTATGAGGCTTAACGCTGCTTTTTTACTCATAACGCAAGACTCATAATCTAGCCGCATGTTTGGTAAGGAGAGTGTTAAATTGAATGCTGATATTAAAAGGAATTACTAACAGTATTGCAGTCCTATACTACTGACAGGTAGAAGATGACATTTTTTCCAAAGAATGTGTATGAACCAGCCAATGTCAAATAAAACACTTTTCCAGCAATTATGCACATTATGTCATAGGTTTACACAAGAATTTCCCTGTTGTGAATTAGAGGTCAGCTTGATAGGCGACATCAGTATTTTTTTCTAATCAGAACAATTTGTGACCCCATCACTTCCATAACTCTAGAGTAATTTTCAATAATTATGAGTAAGGACCAATTGATTGCTTTCTCTGACATTCTAATGGTAAGACAAATGTGTCATTCTATGATTTAAATATTTTTATAGAACAAGCGTAAAATTTGAATTTAGTCTAATTTATGATAGTAGTCATTGCTTAAGAGATTGCTAAAGAACAATATGTAGTAAACATTTAGTAAACTATACTGAAATAAGAAAGCAAACACTCTCAGTTTATTTTTGTGTGTGTTGTTTTTTTTTGTTACTTTTTATTCTGTAAGCTTATAGTAAATTCAAAGAAACTAAGTGCTGCTGTAAACAACTTTTATGTCTATCACAGAAAAAAACGCCTATCATTGTGGGTGTCCATACAAGGTTCTTTTTGTAGCTTTTATTGCCCATTTGTGATGAACAACATTGTATGGGCTCGATCTTATGTGACAATGGAATGTCTGAATACAAGTTACGTTTTATATACAGCTCCTTGAACTCATGTAATGTTATATATCTTTTTTGTGTCATACAGGGGCTGATTTATTAAGCAACGTATGCTGCTCATTCCATGCGAGCCTTCCGGCTCGCCGGAATCAGGATTTAAGAAACAGTGGTCGTAAGACTGCAATCATCCCGATCAGGTACGATTGGGATGATTGACACCCCCTGCTAGTGGTTAATTGGCTGTGAATGTGCAGTGGGCGGCATTGTACAAGCATTTTACAAGAAATGCTTGTGCAATGATAAATGCCGACAGCATATGCTGTCGGCATTTATTGATGTCGGACGGACATGATTAACTACAGCGAATAATGTCCGACCGCCATTTGTTAAATCTACCCCATAGTCTCTTGAGCATCATTTTAATGTATTTGATTTTTTTTCTTCAAATTTCTGCAACATGTACCTAGTTAAAGGATTGTCATGCAAATTTGTTAGATCAAATATTACAGTACGTCTTCGTATGTAAGATTCCATTACCTAATGCAAGAGACTGCCAACAGTGAACCAATAGATTGTTATATGTCTTGATAAGCACAATATTTTCATGTTCAAATTAGCTGTTAAGCTTATTAGAAATGTAGATAGATAGATAGATAGATAGATAGATAGATAGATAGATAGTGTACAATTTAAATGTATGAATAATTGGGGTCATGATAGAATTATCACATAGATCATAAACCACTCATTTCTAAAAAAAATAGTGTATACTTTAGATACACTTGCTGGGTTTTTTACAGCATAGTTTAATATGTAACAAGACTAAAGATTAAAAGAATTTAATTAGCTCATCCATCTTTGTTTCATTCTCAAGTGTAAGTTCCCCAAGAGTCAATATTCTAATGAAGTAATTAACCTCAATTTTAAAAATAGTTTTCATTTTACTCTAAATTCAGAACCATCATCACGCTTAGTTACCCAATCTTATTTTGTCCCAAATATATAATTAAATTTGCTTTGTATGAGGAAGGGGGAGCAGCAAGTGTCCCTTGACTCCCTTGAATTTTAGCATTTGTACTTTATAATTCCATTAACATAGAAAATATAAGCCAATATAAGTTTTCTATTTTAATTTGTAACTTTTACTTGGTTTATTTTCATGACATAATTACAAGTTACCCGTGGAGCTCTATATTTTTCAAGTGTCTTCATAGCCATTACATTGGGTTTGACTGGTGTCCTGTAGAAGATAATTAGGTTTTGATCTTTGCCTTTGCTGAAACCTTAAAATAATACTCTCTCTCTCTATCTCTCTCTCTCATTATTTGTTTATATAGAAAAAATAAAAATAGAAAACTATGATTAGATTACACATTTCTATTTTATGTGAAGTTAGAGTTTGCTCCTTAATACAGAATCTTTGCATAAAGTATTTTGAATTTGGAAAACCCCAGCATAAGGGCAAATACCACCAGACATCTAGGGATACTTTTGTGAAGTAATATAAAGAAGGATCAATTCCATATGTAGAAAAAATGCACTCTTATTGTAGTAATCCATATTCTATATCATGCAGAAAAAAAACTTTTCTCTTTAGAAAACATGTATGAACCAAATAGTTGGAAGAATTATGTCCTTCATGAACATTCACAAAAAATGTCTTTGATTAGAACGTTTGGTGAAGATTACATTGCACGATTAAAACATTAAAGGGACACAAAACCTGTCCCTTAAAAAGTAAATACATATTTAATGTAATACTTACCTTTAAAACCCTGCAAATGTTTGATTTTGCAATTTGAATAGAGCCTGCAATTTGAATCATATTTCCAATTTACTTCCATTATCAAATTTGCTTCATTTTCTTAGTACTCATTGTTAAAGGAGCTAGCTGAAAACACTAGGTCAGCCAATAACAAAAGCCATGTATGTGGAGCAACCAATCAGCAGCTAGCTTCCAATAGGGCATCGCTGCTTCTAAACCTACCTAGGCATGCTTTTCAGTTAAGGATACCAAGAGGGCAAAAAGCAAATTAAATCATACAATATTGTTTCAATTGGCATGCTCTATCTAAATTGTGAAAAAAAAAATTGGGTTTCATATCCCTTCATTATATTTTTTTTTTTAAAAAGCCTCAATTTTACTTTCACTTACTTTACACGAAATTTTCCCCATGTCTCAGTCCAATTTATTGTTCTTCAAGAAGAAGAACTCTATAACCAATCAGAAGTTATAACACTTGTTGCTATTCAGAATGAAGGAGAAAGTTCAAATTTTTAATTCAGAATTTTTTTAGGTACTAGTTTATAGCAGGGGACTTGTAGTTTATCTACTTGAATTCTCTGAACGTTACAGAACCTGGTTAATAGACCTTGAATACATTACTTCTGCATAAATTATTGAGATCATAAATATTTCTATAATTTACTTGAACAACCAAAGTGTTATTGAATGTTCTATAAGTGGAAAAATGTATAGGATAGATGAAAATATGAAACAGGAAAACTATAAAGGTCTATGTATGTTTTATGTGTATATATAATGGTGTGTATCTATATATCATTGAGTTTATTTTTAATTACTATTCTCAATAAAATGTGTAATGCTGTGAAACACATAAAGGCCGTTTGCAAAAAAAAAAAGATAAAAATTCACAAAACCATTATTACCATATAAATTATTCCATATTTAAATGTAAAGCAAACTTTAAAAAAAGGTTTTAACTCAACAATTTAAATCATTTCAAGTTATTTACAAATCAGTGTTCACATATGCCTTAGAAACAATAGAGTTAAAAAGGAATTATTATCTACTACCAAATATCTTGAACAGATAAAGATAATTTGGGATGTACAAGGCTTATTTCTAAGTTTTTATTGCAGATAGACCCAATTCAAAAGCAGTCTTAACTCATACATCTGGTGTTCCTCTACCACACAAAAGATAACATATCACATCTTGCAATATTTGCCAGCTAAACTGTAATCCTAAAGTAAGATTTTAGCTTTATTTTAGTGTTCATCTAGCATATAAATGCAATTAATTGGAAATTCAACTAATGCAAGATGCAAAGTTATGTATTTTAAATATAAAACAATCTTTTTTTTAAATTTCACACACAAAACAGTTATATGCATTCTTCAGGTTATAAATGAATAGACATTATTGAAATAGTATTTGCAAAGATAATATGAAATATTAATTGTTATACCAGTCCAATATTAGAATATCTAACATTTTAAAAAGAAATTAACAATATAAAGTTAAATTTAAGACAATACAAAAATAATAAGTAAAAGATAACCTTGAATTCAAATTTGCATAATATGCATAATTATCTTTTATAATAAAAATAGTTAAATAAGTCTTTTAGGAATGTGTGCCTTTTCCCATGTCAGTTCTAATGGCGTGATAAGCTCACTGCACAGAAAACAAGTTTAAACATTCTTGAGAATTAAAATATTAAATGCTTAAACAAATATATGACTGTGTATTTTGTAATTTACATAACTTTGAGGAACAGCATGAACGTTAAATAAAATATTTGTATCTAATCTGAATATTATGAGCTAGATTGTGAGTGGAACACAAAGTAGCCCTCCTGCTTGCATGTTAACCACTAAAATTAAACTTATTGCACATACAAGTTCAAAGTTAAAAGTTTATGCACAAGCACTAACCCAAAGCACACAAAAAATAGACTTTGAATAACGCGATCGTGTTAAGGTTTTCCCCATATCCTTAAAGGATTACTTTCTGTTATAATTTTTAAGCTAAACAACTAACATATTAAAGTTAATAAACATTAATTAAAACCTACTGACCTATATTTTCTCCGAAACGAAGTTTCATAACGTTTTAAAAGTTATATATTTTATTTGCCGATGATGTCACGTTATCCTGCCCACAATTTTCAGCACTGTGTGTTCAAAATACTTAAAGCAATAACTTTGTGTTTAAAGCGCCATTTTGAAACCTAGGTATTGTAAACGGATTGGTACAGAGCAAAGGATACCCACGGAGTGGGTTTGGAAAACAATTAAATTTGCAGACAAGATTTCTGATATTCGGTAGAGATATGTTAATGAAATGCTATTGATAAAAAGCGTATTTGGGGTAGTTAGTTAGTAACAGGCATATAAAATATTTACTTACAGTGGCCCTTTAAATGGAGTGCGAAAAAAGGGAAAAAACCTTAACACCAATACTCATGCGCAAACCCGACCACATTTTTCCAGGAACACTAACCGGACATGAAATATGAATATTTTACGTTTCAATGTTCTTCATATAGCAGAATATGTAGTCTATATATATATATATATATATATATATATATATATATATATATATATAATATATATATATATATATATATATATATATATATATAGTATATAAATGATGTTTTTTTTTGGTAAATATATATATATATATATATATATATATGTATGTGTGTGTTTTATATAAACAGAAATATTTACAGTAAATACACAAACACTTTATTAAATATGTTTTTTTACCTACTTGACAGCAAAGGGCTCCACAGCACTTTTTTTTCTAACAATCATATCTTTAAGCCCTTATAACTTTTTATGCACTTTTTTATATAATTTTTGTTAGACAGTGTTATTATGAGTGTAACCGTACTATGCTATGTATTTTTAATGTGTTTTGTGCAACTTTTTAGTGGAACATAACAGTTCACCAGAGTTCCGAAGTCTCGCTAACCCACTTACACTCGAGTGAACACATTTACTTTTAACTCGTAATACACACCATTTTCCGATGCGTGCAAAAAGCCAGGATGAAATCACTTATCGCTCACTCACAACAGTTAGCAAGCCACTCATAATTTAGCCGTATGTTTTTAATATTTTTATGATTTACAAACATTTCATCTTAGAAATCTATTATTTTAGTGCGGTCAATATTTTGTAACTATAGTTTTTTTTATCAAGGGACTTGTATATTCGATGAAATTAGCTCTCACTTCCATTACCAAATATATATTGCAACTTTATTTTTATTTTCAGATCCATTTTTTTGAAGACATTGTTTTTAGAACCATCTGTTTTATTCTTATAACAGTATTTGTTTCTTATGAGTGACTGAAAACTAGACTTCACCTCTTCATCTAACACCTAAAACATTCAGTCTGCCCCCACTTAAATCAAATATGGTACAATGCTGGGAAAAAATGTTCACTTGAATTTGGTTTGCAGTCCTTTGTGGATTGTTTGTGACCTGGAGTCACTTCTTGACTAATTCTCATTGTAAAGAGAAAAAACATCTATGATATTGTAATTAGATCTTGCAGTTATGCTTTAGGAGATTTATTTTTACAAAGTATATGTGTTTTTATGTGTTTGTGCACATGCAAAATTTAGAAGATATTTTGGTCTCTGGTTGTTTGCAATGTACTTATAGTTGTTTGTCTTTTGGGAATATGAAATATTTGATATATGAGGGAGAATAGGAGAGGGGGTGTGTGTTTATGTGTGAGATAGAGAGATAGAAAGGTTGTTTGTAGTTGTTGTTTTTCTTGTTGGACATGTGGTGAGAAAGAGAGAGAGATAGCGAGAGTGTGTGTGTGGTGTGAGAGAGAGAGATTATCATTTAAAGGGACACTGAACCCACATTTTTTATTTTGTGATTCAGATAGAGCATGCAATTTTAAGCAACTTTCTAATTTACTCCTATTATCAAATGTTCTTCATTCTCTTGGTATTTTTTATTTGAAAAGCAAGAATGTAAGTTTAGATGCTGGCCCATTGTTGATGAACAACCTTGGTTGTTCTTGCTGATTGGTGGATACATTCATCCACCAATAAACAAGTGCTGTCCAGGGTCCTAAACTTTCTTTTTCAAATAAAGATAGCAAGAGAACAAAGAGACATTGATAATAGGAGTAAATTAGAAAGCTGCTTAAAATTGCATGCTCTATCTGAATCAGAAAGAAAAAAATTTGGGTTCAGTATCCCTTTAAGCTACGAATGAACATCTTCAGGAGTAGCATTTAAAACCATTTTTATTTATTTTTTAAATAAAAAGAAAAAAGTAGTTTTATATGAATTAGTCTTCTAACAGAAATGGTATGGACAAATACAGTAAAGGAATTCAAGAAAGCCAGGGACATGCATAAGGCTATCCTAAAAACAAAAGTTTGCATGCAAAAGCTACCTATTGAATATAGCAGGTTATTTTTATTTTAACTTGTGTGTTTAAAATGTTAAATGGGAATACCAGGAATACAAGTATAGCTCCTGTCAATCTGTTATGTAGAACTATAAAATGCTTGCAGAACAGCCTCTAGAAAAAATAACTTGCACATTTTGGAAAAAGTTGTGGGTATTTATTTAACTGATTAAGGAAGACTTCAAAAAAATATTAAAGTGCATAGATCAAAAGCCATGGAGAAACAAGCTATACAATTGATGTGTGGCTCCTTTTTTCTATATACAGCTTGCTCAACAATATATTTTCCAGGAAACTTCAGTTTCAAAATAAATAATTATTGACATTGTGAATGTTTTTTATTATACTGCTGTCCGTCGATCAATAAACATTAATATTTCATGTTAAAGCAAATAAGGTTTTTATGCCTACCATAAATTCATCAAATTAATTTACTCATTTGATTCAGAAGGAATATATTGTTCATATTTTAATGTTATATTATTTTTGTTACTTTTTTTTCAAAATTTGTTATGCATTTTATTTAGAAATCATACTTTAAATATTTATTTTTTTGGATAAATTATTTTTATACACACATGGAACACTCATGTTCAGCCCATTTTACGAAAAAACAATTATGCTTTGTATTTAGTACACATTTCTATATGTTATTTTGCACATCCAGTGTACTTAAATTATCATTTATGCTGTGCATATTTAATATGATTTATGTAATTTACTTACACATTTCAAGTTTTTTATAAAATATGCCGATTTTCATTGTGCACTTTTATAAGGTATGTATCTCTTTCCCATACAAAAATGCAGACTATGCTCCTTAGTGAGACATCCTGGTTTCAGGGTAAAAACATGTCTTTATTAGACATGTGCATGGCGAAAAAATTCGGTTCGGTTCGGTTCGGATCGATTCGGATTTTTTCGAATTTCGGTTCGGAGCAATTCGAATTCGGAAAAATTTGAATCAATTCGGTTCGGATTTGTTTCGGATTCATTCGGATTCGAATAAATTCGGTTCGGATTTGTTTCAAATTCATTCGGATTCGAATAAATTCGGCTGGATTCGGTTCGATTCGGTTCGGTTCGGAAATTCGGAATTTCGGTAAGTGTTAGGTGGGATTAGACTAGTATTATGTACTGTACATTAGGTGTAACCCATAGCAGAGTGATATAACCTAATATACTGTACAATACTAGTGTAATCCATGGCCATCCGAATCTACCGAATAAATCCGAATAAATCCGAAGTTATTCGGATTTATTCGGTAGATTCGGCACTATTTTAATTCGGAGATTCGGTTCGATCCGAATCTCCGAATTTTCCTTATTTTCCGAATTTCCGAAACGAACTGAACCGAATCGCACATGTCTAGTCTTTATAGAATTCAACCATAGAAATAGTAGTACTGAATATAGTATATAATTTATATGGTATAGAACCTTGAATTAGTGTGTTAAACTCTATGTACCAGTTCCATTGAAAATACATGAATACATTAAAATGAAAAATAAAATCTGCTTTAATTTTAGAAAATATAAAATACTAAAATGGAGACTTGAAAAGATTTCTACTACTCAGCCTTCTTTTTGACAAAATACATTGTTTCCTCTTTGGGATAATTATATTTGATAAGTCTGTTGAAGTGTTTTAGCTCTTGTTTTGTAGACGTGAAACGTTTGATATATACAACATCAGCAGGTTATTTTCAACACAATTACAGTCATTCCTTTGATATATCTATCTAATGACATTATTTTATATTAGTTTTGCCCTACATTTGCAGCTGGAAACTATCAGTAAATAACCCCAAATTACTTTTATCTTGTTGTGCAATGCCTATGTGAAGTCTATAATCTCATTATTTTTTTTTATAGAATTTGAACAAAATTAAAGGCAGATGGATTAATTATTATCAGTATAATTGTTTAAGTATTACATCTCCTTTTTAAAGTCATATATACTTCACTACACCAAGTGCATAATTGTGCACAGTTCTTTGATATATCAAGGCCAAGATAAGTACTGTTTGTAAAAATAGTTCTAAATGAGGTGTCATCTTAAATATCTTTCAAAATATTTAAAAAAAAAAAAAAAAAAGCAATTTGCCTTGGTAATAATGTAACAAAGTTAAAAAATGATGACGCAAAGACAAGGCCACAGAGGAATGTTACAGATTTCATATGAGAAGATGCACAAGTGAATTAGGAAGACATGCCAAGATAATTATGTAGGAATTCTTCTGTCTTCAATCTCTTGACAAAGTACTTGTTGTCTGGAATTAATGGATGTTGAAAAAATAAAAATAAAAAAGTTTCATTCATAGATAACTGTGACAGATTTTTGTGAAATATTCTACAGTTCATATGTACATTCTTTGTTACATTATAATATAATTATGCTTCTTATAATACAGCTGTAGTATTTTTTTCCCTCAGATGTATAATATAAATGGTTATAAAAAAGATATAATGTCAAAAAGACTGACCTTGAAATAGTATTTCCTATTGTATTTTTACTTACAAATATGCGCAATAAATAGCATTAATTTTAAGTGATATTAGAGGGACAGTGTACCCTACATTTTTCTCCCCTTTAAATTGTTTCCAGTGACCTGTTTTACCTGCTGGGATGTATTACATTGTTTACAAATAGCTTATTTACCTTTATATCAACATTTGAAATAGCTGCCTTTACCAGTTGTTTCCTACCTATTCTAAAAGATTTTATACTTTATAAAGGTTAAAGAATAGATTGACCATATTGCCGCTTTAAGAAGGGACACATGAAAAATACATGTCAGGTTTCTTATACAAAACAGCCCTGACATATGTATTTTTCATATGTGTCCCTTTTTAAAGTGGCAATATGTTCACCCTATTAAAGAAAAGCTGTGCAAATATAGCAAGCAAAAGAAATGATACTCACAGTGGGAGGTACGAGAGATAAGTAATACAATGTTAATTTTCAATTTGTTCTCTCTAAGTGCCTGATATTCAGATGTAAAAGTCTCTGGGCGGGTGAAATTATTAAAAAAGGCTTGCCAGTATTTCTATTTCCCTGGTGGAATGATCTAAAGCAACTTTTTACCCTGAAAACAAGATTTCTCGCTCAGGAGGGTATACTGCATTTTTGTATGGGGAGGAGATGCATACATTACAAAAGTGCACAATAAAATGTGTATTTTAAAAATCTTACAAAATAAATAATTAAATCATTTACATGAAAATATGCAGGAAACATTGTATTGTTAAGGTGCAGCAAAAATGTTAACAAAATTCTTCAGTAAAAATGGTATTTTAACAAAAAATTTAAATTTGTTTGTGAATTACACAGGAATAAATTATATTAAATATGCTCAGATAAAATTGTAATTTAAGTACACCAAATGCGTAAAAAACACAAAGAAATTTGCACTTCTAAGTTGAAAATACAACGCGTAATTGCTGTTTTTTCGTAAAATGGGCTGAACATGGGCATTCCATGGACATGTATGAAATTGTTTGTCTAATCCCAGCGTAATTCTGTAAAGATTTTTCACTACTGATCTCACAGTTTTTTCTTGCAAACTAAAAGGTGTTAAAGGGACACTAAACCCAATTTTTTATTTTGTGATTCAGATAGAGCATGCAATTTTAAGCAACTTTCTAATTTACTCCTATTATCACATTTTCTTCATTCTCTTGGTATGTTTATTTGAAAAGCAAAAATGTAAGTTTAGATGCCGGCCCATTTTTGGTGAGCAACCTGCGTTGTGTTTGCTGATTGAACAGTACCAATAAACAAGTGTTGTCCATGGTCTGAACCAAAAATGTGCTGGCTCCTTAGCTTAGATGCCTTCTTTTTCAACTAAAGATAGCAAGAGAACAAAGAAAATTTGATAATAGGAGTAAATTAGAAAGTTGCTTAAAATGTCATGCTCTATCTGAATCATGAAAGAAAAAAATTTGGGTTCAGTGTGCCTTTAAGCTTTTCTCAAAACACTCAAAATACTTATAACCATAATAGAAAAACCCATGCAGAAGAAAATATGTAGAAAGCAGTGTAATGTGATTTATATTGGATGCAGGATTTACTTAAAGTGCGCCCCCCGCTCACTGTTAACTTCACTCCATGGAGCAAAGTGTCACTTTCCAGCGGGCTCCATTTCTTTCAATAGGAGACATCTTGCCACTCGCAGGGACTGCCCATTTTTATGATAATTCCACCAGGACTATCCCTGCAAGAATCAGTGAGAAAAAACACATTTGATCTGGTGAAGTTTAGATGATCTGGCCCTTAGAAATGGGCTTTGGTATACAGACAGAGATAATATTAAGAAAAATGTGTGTGTAAATAAAGTGATAAAATAATGAGATCTGATTTCCCTGCTAACTCAACCCATTTTAATTTTCTGTGGTTTCAAAGAACAACACCAGCTATTTCATATACAAAAATAAACAGACACAAGCTATTTCAAATTCATTTTACTTTATACTCTGCAGCTGGTATAACAAGTCATAAGAAATACAAAAAGGGAAATATTATTTTACAGTACACTGTCAGTTTTATTTATTTTTCTAATTTTTAGATAAGAATTTTGAAAATAATGTTGTCTTTTTTCATTTTATGATATGTTTCTCATTTTAACTCTAAGCTCCTTCACTCCACTGTTTTTGTTTTTTATGTGGCATTAATATGGCATTAATGCATGGCATTCTCTTGTATCTTCAGCCAAACTGGAGTTTTGGTTGAGTTGATGAAATCTCTAATGGAGCCTGTATCCCCCAATGGATGACCTAGAGGGACAAGTGAAAAAGAACTCCCTTGAAAAAGATAAATGTTGTTTTTTTCAAATGAAGAGTCCCTTATCCTCTAGGATGCAGGAGCTCACCTTGACAAATGGTGATCTTTAGACATGTGCAGCCATGAAAAAATTGGTTTGGGTAAATTAGTTTACCTGAATATTCATTGGCTGCACTATTCCATATACATTTAATTTTGAACTAAACAAATACTGAATATTTGTAGAACACTTACATTCATTTTCATTAAAAGTTTGCCTGTAGATTTATACTTACCGATTGGCTGCACACAAGCAGAGGGGTAGCATTGCACAATCAGCGCATTGTGCAATATTAAATGTGGGCTGCGTGGTGATGCCCGCTAGCCGCAAAACTGGGTGGATGAGGTTGATAACAGTGAACCTTGCCTACCCACCTATTGTTAAATTGGAGGCCTAAGTATATATCTTTGTAAGAAAAAAAAAATTAAGCAGTTGCATCTAATGATACTAAACAGTATGGTTGTAGTCTAGAGCCAGGGTGCAGCAAATTTGTTTTGAGTGCTACATCATTCTATAGGTTCACCACCACTAGTATAGCGCATGCTGAAGGAAAATAATTTGCTTCAAACTGATGTTAAAATATAAAGCAGAAACTATGCATTTCTAGCACTATAATGTTAAATGCTTCCCTACTGATCATGTTAAAGGTGCACTGTCACCAGATTATATGTTTGCCTGTAATTGTGAAGGTTGTTTATGATCATTTCTATCTCTGTTACAGACTGGACGATTGCTGAGATTAAGAGCTCTCGATGGAGGTGACACCACCTCCACTTTGTGCACTGCAGAAAAGAACTCAGAGCCCCGCTCTGAATTCCTCTGCTTACCAGAAGGGGGGATGCAGCAATGGAGAGAACTACAAGAGCGCATTTTATTTTTTCAAAGGAAACCTCACCCAGTAAGTCTGTAATAAAGAGATTAATTCAACCATTTCTTCTCAAACAGCCAGCTTAAGTATGGAATTATATTTTTCAAGAGTTTGTTCCAACTTTAAATGTACTTATATGAAACTACCATTCCACAATTAATAAATAGTAATTCCGTAATGCTGGTGTATGTTATTTGTCTCTGTGGATTGTATATCCTATTCATTTCTCTGTGGAATGCTGGCGTGTTTGCCTAATATGTTAATCAAGTGATCCAAACACATAAAGATTTAGTAAATAGCAATATTTGTCTAACATCATAGAAATGGAAATAATCATTTTACAAGTCATACAGTTTACCAAGCAGTGTCTGTTTACATATTTACCTCTGACAGTCTGAGCTATCACTGTTATGTCTCACAATTCCTTTGTGAATTTAACATGGCACAAATATTTTATTTAGTATTCTACACACTTGTAATAAAATAACTTTAGAACAACGCATGAAATATTAGTAGATAACTATGTCTTAGAGCAAATTATTTCAAATATTAGCTCTAATTTAAAGCAACAGTGGTGTTAGGACCATTTAGTGCAGTAGAATTGCATAATTAAAATTTAATGATTTAACACCTATTCTGAATTTCAAATAAGCAGTAGATTTTTTTCTGACATTTTTTCCTCCTTTTGTCTGACCCCCTGTATCATGTGACAGACATCAGCCAATCACAGACTAGTATACCTATACTCTGTGAGCTTGTGCACATGCTCAATAGCATCTTGTTCCCTAGAAAGTGTGTTTATAAAAAGACTGTGCAAAATTTGATAATGGAAGTAAATTGGAATGTGTCTTGAAACTGCATGCTCTATCTGAATCATAAAAGTTTATTTTGACTTGAGTGTTCCTTTAAGTAGAATGTTTTATTTTTAGCTATTTGTGCATAGGTTAGAACTGCTCATTAAACCCCCCTCCACACGCACACACACGTTATTCTTGCATAACTGTAATTTACAGTTACATATTTCTGTTACATCTGTTTTTCAACTTTTTTTTTCCAAAGAAAGAAAAGAACAAGTCAAACAATTAAAGCCTGTGTGTAAATGCATTAGCACCAGTTCCATACTCCATGGTAACACATAGGGCCAATTTATCACGGCCCAAATGGGGCCGTATACCCCTGTTTTCAGACGAGTCTTTAGGCTCGCCGGAAACAGGAGTTAAGAAGCAGCGGTCTTAAGACCACTGCGACTTAACTCGTACGCCTCCTCTGAGGTGGCGGACATCAATCCGACCGATCACTTACGATCGGGTTGATTGACACCTCGTGCTAGCCGCGAAACTGCAGGGAGTGGCATTGCACAAGCAGTTCACCAGAACTGCTTGTGCAATGTTAAATGCCGACAGCGTATGCTGTCGGCATTCAGCGATGTCGGGCGGACATGATCCGCTACAGCGGATCATGTATGCCTGACAGTTAGTAAATCAGCCCCATAGACTGAAATGTGCTACCATTTTCTTTAAAATGTCAGACAATAAAGCCTCTGATCGGTTAATGTTCCCTACCATCATTTAAAAAAAAAAAAAAAACTTGCTAAAGGATGGGACTTGGTCCAGTGCTGCATAAATAGGTATATAAGTTATAATTATGCAAAATTACATATGGGATCATGTCCGCCCGACAGTTAGTAAATCGGTCCCATAGACTGAAATGTGCTACCATTTTCTTTAAAATGTCAGACAATAAAGCCTCTGATCGGTTAATGTTCCCTACCATCATTTAAAAAAAAAAAAACTTGCTAAAGAATGGGACTTGGTCCAGTGCTGCATAAATAGGTATATAAGTTATAATTATGCAAAATCACATATGGAATCATCTCCGCCCGACGGTTAGTAAATCGGCCCCATAGACTGAAAGGTGCTACCATTTTCTTTAAAATGTCAGACAATAAAGCCTCTGATCGGTTACTGTTCCCTACCATCATTTTAAAAAACAAAAAACTTGCTAAAGAATGGGACTTGGTCCAGTGCTGCATAAATAGGTATATAAGTTATAATTATGCAAAATTACATATGGGCAGTTTCACCTTGTGCACCATAAGTAATGCATTAAATGTACACAATAACAAACAAACAGATAAAGCCTATCAGCACTGATTGTTTTCATTTTCTTCAAATTTCCCAACACTGAAGCTTCCAGTTTTACATGACATTTACAATAAAGCGTCTCTAGCTGAACTTGTGAGAATTGTTGATCCTTCAGTGGCTGTCACTTGGTAATATAAAGAACTTAAAATATGTGCAGATTGAGCAAGGGCATGTCTCCAAAGCACATTTGATATGAATAACCAGATGTGTTGTGATTGTGCCCGGAGACAGATCATTTTGACTTACAGCAGCCCATGAAGACACTCAGTACATCCCTGTTGGTTTTTCACTATCACACGCAGGGCTAAACATTGCTTTTCTATCATTTTAAATAGCAATGTCTATATCTTGAACTCAAAGAATGTCTATGTTATGTTGCATGATAACAAGTATTAAGTAGGTAATACAAACTCTTATAAGCTGTGTATCAATAAATATGTATGCTGCAGTTGTTTATTTATTGTGCCCCCAACCTATAAATATAACACATGGTATGAATTCTACAATATAAACACACTTGCTCAGCATCAATAAACCTAAAACTTATGTTATGCATAATGGACTAACTTTTTTTTAAATGCTGTGTGCATTTAAAGGGACATTAAACACTAAATAAATGTTAGATAGTATAATGCATTGAAAGAAAAGATTAGTCTGAGAATAACATGTAGATGTATTTGATACATTTTCATTAGTTGTTTAAATAGTGACAAAATAAGATTCAAGTTTTAGTGTCTATAAAACAATGATAACTGCCATGCTGTAACTTAGGTTACCTTTCCTGCTGTGGCCAATCAGGGACAGTTATAAATAGGTCACTAGAGTGTGCAGCCAAAGGCTGTGTGGAATAAAATAGTGTTCTGCACTTCCATTTCTAATAGGAACTGAAAAGCTCACAATTTTAAGGAAAATAAGACAAAATAAATAATGAAAGTAAAGTTGTTTTCATATATACAATTTATCATTTTATATTACCATCTCAAAGTGTTTAATGTTCCTTTAATATAAAAGATTAATCATTTTAAGGTTGCTTATTTAATTTGGATATGTTATCAAAATATTATTGAGGGACTAGAATGAATAATATTGTTACACTAGCTACATATAGTTAAAGCTGATAAATTCAAAGTTCAGTTCACACCAGTCTAAAACGTTCCCCTCTGATTCATGTTTGGTTCTATTGATCCATGAAAAGGCAAAACAAACAAATAAATCATTTTCTAATATGTCTTGTTTTAGGGGGAAAATCCTGAAACTTGAGGTGTCTCAAAGAAAACAACATAAGTTTTAAAATGTCATTAATCAATCAATACAACTACTTTTTACTCATCAAATGTCAACTATTTCAAAATGCTAGGTAGTTGCTAACTATAAATATTCTCAACCCATTCCTCTTGTGAACCTTTATGCAAAAAATCATTCATCTTTTATCTAATCTCACAAGGTAATCTTGTATTAGAATCTACTGCTTTATTGACAATGTATTTTCAATATATAGATGGTTTTAATATATGACCTATTTCTAGTGGACTAAACTAAATTAAAATTATACAATAAACAGCGTGTTTTTCAAAAAAATGTTTTTACCTTTCTTTATACAAACATTTCTTTACATGTCACTATCAGTCTTGTCTTTAATCCTCAATATGTTAGGGTGCTACCAAAGGTTGGGCACAAAGCTATGTATCAAGACAAGAAGGTCAAACTCATACATCGGACTTGAAAATATATACCTGTCAACACCTTTGAGCATTAAGGTTGCTATAAAAATAATTGTGGTACCTACAGCCCCATAGATGGTCTTTTTTAACATTGAAGTATCTCTTATTAAAGGTACACTGTACTCATATGTATATCTAGCATTCATATGAAAAAAACAGCATTTAAACATGATTATTATTATTTTTTACCTAGAAAAGGAAGGTAAAGCTGTTTAAATTTAAAGTAATAGAACTGTCTCTGTTGCATACTTCCTGCTTATCGGTTCAAATTAGTACAGCTTTATTAAGTCTTCTTGGCATATACAAAAATAAGCAATACTCCTTTTTATATTTTATAAACACCTATAACCAACTTATTTGTTTTTATTTGCAACTTACATTGGAAAAATGTTTGCAAACTTCAAATAACAACCTTTAAAAATCTATGGCTATTTATGCAATAGGATTACCTCTTAAGCAGTGTCATCTGTCTTTTATCGTTCTCAGTTTAGAGAAGAGTATGTGAGCTTTCTATATGTCTGTCCAGAATAAGTTATTGTCTGCACTCTGCCACACTAGATAATAAACTGCTTTGTGCAGGTCATAAATCACTCGGTTCATAAATGTGAAGCATATATTACCTGGAGACTAGTGAAATTGTCACCATATGGGAGATTTTTGTAGCCATCTATTTCATGCAGTATGAGCTTTCAATCCAATATTGATCTCTAGATGTGTGTAAGGCGGAATACATTTAAAATGTTTATGGTAATAATAATAGTTGGTGTAGAGAGTTTTTGTAGCAAAAGATAAAATATGTTATTAAATTATACGTTTATCTAATACAGTATCTGAAAATTCATGGGATCTCCTAATAGTGTAAAACTCACCTTTATTATGCTACAATAACATTTTAAAGGGACACCAAACCCAAAATTTCTTTCATGATTTAGACATAGCACATAATTTTATACAACTTTACATGTTACCTCTTTTATATAATTTGCTTCATTCTCTCTGTATACCTTGTTGAAAAGCTTACCAAGGTAGGGTTCAGCAGAAGCAAAGCACTACTGGTAGCTAGCTGCTTATTGGTGGCTGCACACATATGCCTCTTAGTACATCTGCTCAGCAAACTCCCTGTAGTGCTTTGCTGCACCTTCAAAAAGGATATAAAGAGAATGAAGCTAAATTTTTATGCTCTTTCTGAATAATGAAAGAAAAAAAAATGTTACATGTTCCTTTAATGGTTTCTCAGTTTACTAATGAATACAAGCATTTGCAGAGATCTAGGATTTTTCTTATTTTCCTAAGACATAAATTTACCTATTGATAGTATCTGATGCACCCATGATGGGATCATATTTAGCATCAATGTTCTGATGAATTACCAGTTCAGAGCTTTAACGGGCACTTACAATAAATAAGCATGTTTCCCCTTTGAAAAATAATCAAATGTGTTGAGCCTTTACTCTTTCTCTGATATCAATTATTTCATCATAAAAATAAATTGCAAAATGGAAACTTAGCCTCTTCAATCTCCCTTGTGATTCAAGTAAAGGAGAATGACTGCAGGGGGTCAGAATCTGAAAATAATTACTTTGCTCGTGCAGTATTACACACTCCATCCTCAGCAATTACAAGCTGTTAGAATGACTTCAATGTTTTTAAATCAGAAGGGGTACTTCCTTTAGGCTGTTTTGCAGTTCTAGTCTTGAAGCATCTGCAGCTCAATCATTGTGATTGATCCTCACCTGTGTTTAGGAAGAAGACTTCTTAAAAACTGACCTTAATGGTACTTGAGAACTGTTGTTGGTAAATGCTGTACTACTGAAAAGAGATGAATTACATCTAATGTATTTAGGGCCAGATTACGAGTGGAGCAGTTTTTAATGGTCCCACTTGAGTGTTAACTGCGCTAGAATTAAGCTTTTTGCACTTGTCGGGATGCGCACATATTATGAGTTGAAAGTAAACTGTTTTTGATTGCGCGTTGGAATATCACATGGGCATTCACGTATTCCCCCATAGAAGTCAATAGAGTAAAAAAAGTTGAAAAAAACCCTAATCGCACACAATGTATTTAGAGGAATTTGGTTGCACCTCACTGACGAGAGGCCCAAATAAGGCTGAAATGATCATCTGTGCTACTGAGCTGTTGTTCATTTCTAATAGAGCGCTTCTCTTTCTGTCTGAATTTGTACTACATAAACCTACTGTCTGGCGCTGCTTTTTTTTTTTTTTTTTTTAAACGAGCCACAGGGTTGTTCTCAAATCACTAAAGGAGCATTCTCACTGTTCACCTTAATTTACTGCATTACCCGCTTGATAAAGCAGAATTTGTATACTGAAAGATTAGTAGACACATGGAATAGATTCTAAAAAGGATTACATAAAATAACAAAAATGCATGACTTCACTTGTTGTTCTAAATAAGATATATATATATATATATATATATATATATATATGTCAACATCAATAAAGGGACATGAAAGTCAAAATTAAACTTTCATGATTCAGATAGAGCATGCAACATTAAGAGACTTTTCAATTTACTTCTATTCTCAAATTCACTTTTTCTCTTGGTACCGTTTGTTGAAAATACATACCTAGATAGGCTCAGGAGCAGCAGTGCACTACTTGGAGCTCTCTGACATCCCAAACTGATCCAAAGCATAATTGACAATCCCTGTGCCTGGCGCCATTGATTATGGCATAAAAACAAGCAACGTTCGGGGATTAACCCCTTAGTCATGCTAAGCATGACTAAGGGGTACATCTTGTTTTTATGTCTTAATAAATATTATACTGCTTTGAAGATAAGGTCCTGGTGACAACTTGTGCTTATTGATATTTGGAGGGGGTTGAGCAGTACACTCCAGTCACACGGGCACCGTACAGTTGTGCTGACCCTACTCTTGGTTTTATTGATTACTGAATGCTATGACCAACTGATCATGCAGTGATAAATATGGCCAACAAATGCTGCCTGCTCCTTGTGATCCTGGGCAGACAATTTCCCTACCTAGAAACCTTGTTCATCTGGAGAATGATAAAATTGCCCTTAGTAATTTATCTGAAAAAAAGAAGAAAGAAATCTAAATTTTGTTTTGCTACAGGTAAAAATTCACCTCTAGCATTATAGTTACCTCTAGTGCGCTGGAGAGCCATGCTATAGCACTAATTCAACACAAAACATTAATTTCAATAGAGATGTGCATTTGTATCGAAAAATGGCTATTTGTTTCATTTTCACAAAACAAACATCTGAATGAATGCACCAATGAAATTTATAGAAAAATAAAAAAAATACCAAAGAAATTTGTCAGTATTTATTTGTTTTTTTTAAATTACCTTTAATGGGTTAAATATTTACCTCTATCTCACTGGAGGACCTGGGATTCACCACCATAAGCCTGGGGCTCTGAAAAGAAGGATCAGAGTTAGCATGGCTCTCCAGCGCACTAGAGGTAACTATAATGCTAGAGGTGAACTTTTACCTGTAGCAAAACAACATTTAGATTAATTTAACAAAAACTAATGTAAATGTTCCACAAATACAGAATAGTGCAGCAGACGAATGTCCAGGGAAACAAATATCCCCGAATATTCATGCAAAAAGATGTGGAAGAACTGAATTTTAGAGAATAGTGAGTGACCTAACCCTAACTTTCCACACTGAACTGTAAAAGTTAACAATAAGCAGGGGCTAGTGGATTTGTGCATTTATTATTGTCACAACAGTCTAAGGGTTTATAAGACCATCTCAGTATTTAATTTGATGCTAAGTGAATTGCATATTGACATTTACATGTTTTGTATATTGTGAGGTTGAAAAGTACTGTAAGGCCCCCATTTATGAAGCTCTTTATTCAGCCCTCTTACTGATTGTTAAGAAGCACTAGTTGTCTGACCGCTGCTTCTTAACGTGTCCACAACTCTGATGTCAAACAACCTGGACTCATTTATCTGGGATGACTAACAAACCAATTGCGTGAAAGTAGAGAGTGGAGTTGCAAAAGCGATTGGAGGCTCCAAAGGAATTGTAAATGGAGGGCTATATGTGAACCTTTACATATATTACCACTAAATGTTATTTTTATTTTTTTAATGGGAAAATGCAAGCCATCTCAAACCATTGTCAACCAGCTATTATCAATAAACATGAATGTCTAAGATTAAGTATATGACATTAACATTATAATAGAAAATCTGTTTTTAATTAAATGTGTGCTAAAGAAAATGCAGGATAATGTCTTTCCAGTATCTGTAAAGCTCCACTCTTTTATTTTAGAGATAACATTTTTAAAAGCACCAATGATCAGAATAGAAGTATTAGTTATTGATCTTTACAGAAATCACAAGAAATATGAAAAAAATTATTGTACTTATTGTACTGTTTACTAACATTTTATCAGAACATACATAATTCACCATTATATATTTAAATGTTATTGTTGTGTAAAAGTATATACCAAAGTAATGGATTTTTAAAAGTTGGTTAATAAGAAGCCTTCATGTAATTTGTGTTTTATATATAAAAAAAATCTAAAAATAATGCAACATCCTATAAAAAAGGAAAACGTATTGGTGTGAGAAAAGCTCTAATTCAAAATACTAGTAATAAAAGTAATAATAATAATAATAATACCAGTATAAAGCTGACTAGTACCATCCACAAGGTGCAGTGGCAAGTTATCTTTCTTTGAATATTCATTTTTAGACTCTTGATTGTTGAATAAATTCAAATCCATTTGTATCATGTTAATCAGCTAATTAAAAACAACTGTATTTGCTATTTACTTTCATTTGTGGTCCTTTTTAAATGTTTTTATTGCATGCAAAATAGATGAGCAGTTATTTTAAAACACTAAATAAATTTAAAAAAAAATATTAAAATGAAATGAATGTGTGTTGTGTGTGTGTGAGAGAGAGGGAGAGAGAGATGGAGAGAAAGAAAGAGAGAAAGAGAGAGAGAAGGAGAAAAAAAGAGAGAAATAGAGAAAGACAGAGAGAGAGAGAGAGTTAAAGAGAGAAAGTCACATTGCATGTATTTTTAACCTGTTTAGGGCCAGATTACAAGTGAAGTGATATCTAACGCTCCCGCTCGAGTAAGCTTCTTGCACTTGTTGGGTTGTGCTCGTATTATGAGTTGAACATAAACTGTTTTCGCTTGCTCGCTAACCCAACGAGTACAAAAAGCATATTGCGTGCACGTACACATATTCCCCTATAGTAGTCAATAGACAAAACCTGATTGCATATTCTCATGTCCGCTAACCGGACATGAAAATATGAGTATTTCACATTCCAATGTTCTTCACATACAAGAATTTATATATATATATATATATATATATATATATATATATATCCTCCATGTGTATCTGCACTCACAATGTCATATAGTCAGCAACCAGGGTGCCAGATCAGTAATATTCACAGCGATCTTCAACAAAGGACTGCACTCACTGGATTTCCAAAAAAATACTTATTTATTAGGTAACGTTTCGGGGTTCGCAGACCCCTTCCTCAGACCAGAATAGACATGCAACTAAACACAGTGATTTATAAATACATTAAGCCCCACCCACCACCAAATCAAAACAGTGAATTGCGCCAAAAATGGGGTTGTCATGGTGATAACCCTTACACCCCTCAGTGCAACCATACTACTAATCCAAAAAGGTCAAATAAACCTCAGTATTATACAGATGCTAACATAACCATACAAGTCATTATATATGTCAATTAATAAATACTTATAGACATCTATGTGTCCCTGTTCAATCCTTAGTTAAATCATTAGATCAGAGGCAAAGGTATACTTAATGGTATCATAGTTAATGAAAAGCATTTAATCATATAAGGTAGATTTATACATATCAGTATATAGCAGATTTACATATAGCAATCTATAACATGCAGTCACAGGGGTAATAGAAATGTGTCAAATCATACCCGACATACACTGTTCACTTAACATAGTGGATTTATATTGTTGATCCATTCTGAATCTTATGAAAATGTGAGCCCTCCAAAACATAATAGCGGTGTTGTATATGCAGAGTATAAATGCCAACTCGTGCTTAAAAACTATGTACACAAAAGCCTTATGCCGATATCTGCCATCCCACCTTATGAAACGTATCAAAAAGGTCACTTACTTTGTATCAGCACAAGCCCCAAGTGTTGTATAGATAGGATCGTGCCTGACTACTATGTCTAGCCTTTGTAATATAAGAGGCGCCAACAGTGAACAGCTCCTGCGCCTGTAGTGTTCATTAGCCTAGCGCATGGCTAATTTACATAAGCCGATGACGTATGCGTGTGTGTTCACGCGTCGTCATGGTAACCCTGATGCCATCTAAATATAAATAGTGTGCGATCCTCACAGCCTATTGTCCTTATGTCAGCTAGGAAAAAATGTTCAAAGCTGTGTCACATTTGAGCAGCCTCCTTTCACATCGGCATAACTTTGTATGTAAAAAGGTAAAGCAAGGTGTGTACACTGAAGAGTTATACTCTGCCCAATTAAGAGCCATGAGATATACACAGTCCTACAGCTATTGTTAGAGATGCAGAGGGATGCATTTGTATTGTAAATGTTACAGTATATTTCTACCATATGATTAACATGTGTGTGGTGACAATTAAGCAAAACAGGGTGATCCATATTGCGTATATACATTTAAAAATATACAAATATACAAATATATAAACATATGACATATGACAATAAAGCATGAGACCTTGTGCCTGGACCCTCAGTTGTCCATACAGCGGAACCTCACACTATATCATTGGTTCACTGTTATAAATGGCAATCAAAGTTTAGCCCTGATGTCCTTAGCTTATCAACAGAGGCGTGTTATCAATATAAAATTAGGACTATAGACATGTATGTGTCCATCCACTCATGTGTTTGGTTGTTGTCCATCTATACAGGGTCCACAAAGTGACCTTCAACCAGTCCCAGAGTATCCAAGGTACCCCTCCATTACCCATATGCCATGTGCTAATGTGACCTGCTTACCTCTGTGTGCTGCCACCAAACCGGTCCATAAAACACTATTAAGTAGGTCCCACCAAGTGTGTATCACACTAGGGCATATGAAGCTCACTGGTTAGTTAACCACCTAGAGTATGACAAAGCAGGGTCAAATTGGTGTGTAATATCCGTACAATAGTCCAGCCATTATTTGTGTCCCACCATTGCGGGCGAATCACACCAGGTGTGTCATCACACGAGCGGACTAGGAGGTAGTAGGATAATATTAGTATCAAAGGAAGCAGCGCCAGTCATTAGACATATTCAGGCCATTGGGGTATAGGGTACCAAGACTATGGATCCATCTAGACTCCATCTGGAGTAGGGTTGTATCCCTATCTCCACCTCGTTTGAGAGCTGGAACATGGTCAATTAAGATAAACCTTAAGTCAGTAACTCTATGTTGGGCCAAGAGAAAATGTCTTGCCACAGGTTGGTCCGATGCTCCTTTATCCAAGGCGCTCCTTATGGCAGATCTGTGATTAGCCATCCTCAGTCGTGCGTTGTCCGTCGTCTTTCCAACATAAAATTGGCCACAACAGCAGCTTAACAGGTAGATCACATGAGTAGTTGTACAGGTGATAAAGTGTCTTATTGTGTACTTCTGAGTCGTGTGTGGATGTCTGAAAACTTTACATGGGATCATTCCACTGCATGTAGTGCATCCCAGGCATCTATAAAAGCCCTTCTTCTTGGTTTTAAGCCATTGTTCTTTCATATAGCATTGTTGTAGGTCTGTGGACATGAGTAGGTCCCTAAGGCTCCTTCCACGTCTGTACCCCATTATGGGAGGATCCATATGTTCAAAAGGTAATCCCAGATCTGTCGCTAGGATCTCCCATCTCTTTCTGATGTCCTGTGCCATCCTTTCCTTCCTTTTATTGTAGGTGGTGGTAAAAATCATCCTCTCTTTTTTAGTCTGTTCCAGACGGTTGGCCTGGTTTCCCTCCTGGGTGGTCACCTCATCTATAACACTTTGTATAAGTTGTATTTTGTATCCTCTTTGTAGGAACTTTTCAGTCATCATTTGTAGTTGTGTTTCACGGTTGCTGGTTTCAGTGTTGTTTCTTAATACCCGGATCATCTGTGACTTTATGATCGCCTTTCTGGTGTGTGGAGGATGGTTGCTGGTTGCTTCGAGTATTGAATTCCGGTCCGTAGGCTTGGTATAGAGAGTAGTAAATAGTTTGTCCTGTTTCTTGTAGATTCTAAGGTCTAGGAAGTCAATGCAATTCAGATCATACTTTAGTTCAAATTTAATAGGGGACTCAAGTGCGTTTAGTCTTGTTACCCAATCATTCAATGAGTCCTCTGTGCCCTGCCATATTAGAAAGACATTGTCTATATATATATTGTTGTGTCTTACTGTATCTATGTTGTACACGTCTATGATGTCACGCTCATAGTGTTCCATGTAAAGATTAGCATATGATGGGGCCATATTTGACCCCATTGCTGTCCCCATGAGTTGTTGGTAAAATGTACTATCAAAACGAAAGTAATTTAGGGTTAAACATTTTTCCAGTAGATCAAGAATCAGAGAGATCGGAGGTCCCACATAAGGGAATCGTGTCAGAGCTAGTGCAACCGCCTTTAATCCATCAGTGTGGGGGATGACAGTATACAGACTTCTCATGTCCATGGTGACCAAAAGGTAATTGTTGCCAATCTCATCCATGGTGTTTAGTATGGTAATGAGGTCACCAGAGTCCCTAATGTAGGAGTCCATTGATCTTACTAGGGGCTGTAGGAGGACGTCAATGAATATTGCTAGGGGTTGTAGCAGGGACCCTCTAGCTGACACGATTGGCCTCCCTGGAGGGTTTTTTTGGTCCTTGTGTATCTTGGGTAAAGTATACAAAATTGGATGAATAGGGTACATAGTGTTGAGGAAATTATATTCATCCAAGCTGATCCAGTTCAGCTGTCGTGCTTCAGATAATACACTATCAATATCCCTCTTAAACTCGTTAGTTGGATCTCGGGTAAGTTTTTTGTAAGTCTGATGATCATCTAATTGGCGTAGTACTTCTTTGTGATATTGGTCATAGTTCATTACTATAATTGCTCCTCCCTTATCCGCTGGGCGAATGACGATCTCAGTGTCATTGGACAGTGATTTAAGTGCCATTCTCTCTGCTCTATTGAGGTTGGGTCTGTGTTTTATATATTCTAGTTCCTTAGTGTCATTTCAAATCATTCTGGTGTAGGTTTTAATACTTGATCCGCATGCTTTAGGTTCAAATTTGCTCTTTGGTTTAAATCGCTTTATTTCTTTTTCCATGGGGGTGTCTTTAAAGTGTTCCTTTAATTTCAGGTTTCTTTGGAATCTGTGTATGTCTAAAAAGTTTTCAAAGTCATCATTAGCAAATGTGGGGATAAAAGTCAGACCTTTATTTAACAGGCTAACTTCACCCTCATCTAAAGTTCTGTCACTTAGGTTGATGACAATGTCAAGTTTTTTCATCTTGGGGGTAGGGGGGGGTCTTCTGTCCACAATAGTTCCCCCTCCTTGGGTGCAGCCTTGACCTCTTGTGTTTGCGGATCTCGTTGTAACCCCTAAAAAAGGTGTCTGTGATGTTGTTGGCGTTTGATTCTGATACCGTTGGTCATTGCTACCGGTCTCGTTGTCAGAGCCTGAGCTGCTATCAATTGTGTTGAGGTATCTGGATCGATAATAATTTTTTAAGCACGAGTTGGCATTTATACTCTGCATATACAACACCGCTATTATGTTTTGGAGGGCTCACATTTTCATAAGATTCAGAATGGATCAACAATATAAATCCACTATGTTAAGTGAACAGTGTATGTCGGGTATGATTTGACACATTTCTATTACCCCTGTGACTGCATGTTATAGATTGCTATATGTAAATCTGCTATATACTGATATGTATAAATCTACCTTATATGATTGAATGCTTTTCATTAACTATGATACCATTAAGTATACCTTTGCCTCTGATCTAATGATTTAACTAAGGATTGAACAGGGACACATAGATGTCTATAAGTATTTATTAATTGACATATATAATGACTTGTATGGTTATGTTAGCATCTGTATAATACTGAGGTTTATTTGACCTTTTTGGATTAGTAGTATGGTTGCACTGAGGGGTGTAGGGGTTATCACCATGACAACCCCATTTTTGGCGCAATTCACTGTTTTGATTTGGTGGTGGGTGGGGCTTAATGTATTTATAAATCACTGTGTTTAGTTGCATGTCTATTCTGGTCTGAGGAAGGGGTCTGCGAACCCCGAAACGTTACCTAATAAATAAGTATTTTTTTGGAAATCCAGTGAGTGCAGTCCTTTGTTGAAGATCGATATATATATATATATATATATATATATATATATATATATATTGCAATATCTATTTACAAATATTTTGAACATATTATGCTATGTGCAGAATATTGGAATATTAAATATTTACACTAAATAAATACATAGTTAAAACCTTTATTAGATGTGAATATTGCATAAATATGCTTTTACATGTTTTCATCTACTTAACTTCAAAGGGCTTCAATGCATTTATATATATGTCTATAAATATGTACATATGTATTTATGTGTTTATACATATATACACATATAAATAAATAAATTCATATGTACACACACATTTCTTTTTAGATGTATATGTATGTATCTCAATGTTAAAACCCTTTGCCTCTAACAGCTGAGACCTCATATCTTTGAGCCTATAACTTTTGTGTACAATATTTTTTTTTTTTATATAGTGTAATTTCGAGTGTAACTATACTTTGTGATGTGTTTTGCTCTGAGGACGCTGTTATCGTTCGATCGTAAATCACGATAGCGTTCAAGCGGTCAAGTTTACTTTCAACTCGTAATATGAGTGATAAGCTTAACAAGCGCAAACATCCGGGATAAACCCCTTATCGCTCGCGCGCAATGTTTGCGTTCCACTCATAATCTGGCCATTAGTGTCAGAGAACGCTGTTAAACCTAAAAATGACTCTAATGCTTATTTTTTTCAAGTTAAAGTGACAGTAACATTTTGAGATTTTGATAAAAATGTTTAATTATGTGTAATTAAAAACCCTGCAATATACTTTTTTTTTTTTTTTTTTTTTTTTTTTTTTTTTGCCTTTTTAATATAATTAGGTTGTGTAAAACATGGGAGGGGGAATGCAAAATTACTAGCACATTGGGTATGAAACTAATAATTGTGGTCATTTGTTACAGTCTCTCTGAAATATTAAACGTCATTTGTTAGTGAGTTTCTCAAGGAGTTTAAAAAGAAAATTGATACGCTGATAGTGTCCATTCATTTTATTAAGCTGGGAACAAAGATGAGAGTTTAATTATTTCCTTTTCAAATGATTTTTGAAGTATGTTAAATCTGCTTTTAATGGAACATTAAGCTACAAAAAAAATGTATATGCATGCATAAGAGTTAAAGGGATATGACATCCAATTTTTTTTCTTTATGATTCAGATAGAACATGCAATTTTAAACAGCTTTCTAATTTGCTTCTATTATCACATTTACTTCAGTCTCTCTGTATCTTTTGTTGAAAACAGTAACATAAGCTCAGGAGTGTGCACGTATCTGGACCACTATTTGGAAGCAGTTTTGCCAACATTTTATCCGTTTGCAAGAGCACTAGATGACAGCACTAGTTCCTGCCATGTAGTACTCCAGACATCTACCTAAGTACCCTTTTAACAAAAAAAATCATGGCAAAAAGCAAATTTGATAATAGAAGTAAATTGGAAACGTTTTTTTTTTTTTTTTTTAAATTGTATGTTCTGTCTGAATCACAAAATATTTTTTTTTAGATTTTATATCCCTTCAAAGTCAAATGTTAAATATAGTGCTGTTAGTAAAAAAACAAAATAGTTACAATTCTTAGTCTGTTATGAAAACATCAATAACTCCCACATCAAATGCACCTAGGAGGAAATGCATGCAGTATAAAACACATACTCAAATTTAAGTTGTTCACTGGCTAAAAAGGACAACTCCTATATATGAGCATAAAAATAAGTAGTGTAATCAAATACAGAAATAAAGTTAAAAATAAATATACATTTTAATCTTTTTTTGCTCAACAAAGATAAAACAATACTTAATTGTAACACTGAATTACAAGTAAAGCTTTATTAAGTCACATTTATCATTTTTTAAATATAATTTTCTTCTGTCTAACACATTAAAGTACCACATTGCATAAAAATGATAACAGAACAAGTGGTTTTGATTTCACACCAAAATGCCTAAATATGTTCTCTTATCTATATGAAATGGTTTTCAAAGAAAGTAAACTATCATTCAATTTATGCCCAATTTTTTAAATCGTCTGGGATTGTCATGTTCCTTGTTCAGAGGAGAATTGCCTGGTATTTTGGGGCTGGACCGACCTTACTTGGCGGGATCAGACTGATATACTTAAGGAAAATCTTCCTCTGTGAAAAGCACACTGGTCTAAAAGAGGTTGCTCCTGGGTGGTAAATCGTCATAGAACAAGCTAATGAGCTGTTTTTCGTTCCTGGTAGAGCGCTTCTCTCTTCGTATGCAAAATACTTAATTGTAACACTGAATTCCAAGTAAAGCTTTATTAAGTCACATTTAGCATTTTTTTTAAATGTAAAAGTACCACATTGTATACAAATAGGCTGACCATATTGCCGCTTTAAAAATGGACATATGAAAAATACATCTGTCAAGGTTCTTATGCAAAACATATCTTTAAACAGCCCTGAAAACAGCCCTGACATGTATTTTTCATGTGTCCCATTTTAAAGCGGTAATATGGTCACCCTACATAAAAATGATAACAAAACAAGTGGTTTTGATTTCACACCAAAATGCCTTAATATGTTCTCTTATCTATATGAAATGTTTTTCAAAGAAAGTAAACTATCATTCAATTTATGCCCAATTTTTAAAATGTTCAGCCTATGCACTAATAAGGTTTCCTGTTTTCCCGATTTACCTATTTGCTCAAATTCTATTATAAAAAAACTTCAAACAACAGTTTTCCTTTTGCCAGCTGCTCTCTGTAAGAAGATACAAAAGACATTTGTGTTTACAAGCTAGGAAGCTAGGAGGCAAACAGTGTGCAACAGTAGTTTTGCACCAGTAGCACATTTAAAGGGACAGTAAACCTCAAAAATAATGTTATATAAATCTGCACATAGTGCAGAATTATATAACATTATATTAGCCAAACTTTGTAAAACATAATATACCCTTTCTTTCATGTAATTAGCAAGAGTCCATGAGCTAGTGACGTATGGGATATACATTCCTACCAGGAGGGACAAAGTTTCCCAAACCTCAAAATGCCTATAAATACACCCCTCACCACACCCACAAATCAGTTTTACAAACTTTGCCTCCTATGGAGGTGGTGAAGTAAGTTTGTGCTAGATTCTACGTTGATATGCGCTCCGCAGCAGGTTGGAGCCCGGTTTTCCTCTCAGCGTGCAGTGAATGTCAGAGGGATGTGAAGAGAGTATTGCCTATATGAATTCAATGATCTCCTTCTATGGGGTCTATTTCATAGGTTCTCTGTTATCGGTCGTAGAGATTCATCTCTTACCTCCCTTTTCAGATCGACGATATACTCTTATATATACCATTACCTCTACTGATTCTCGTTTCAGTACTGGTTTGGCTTTCTACTTCATGTAGATGAGTGTCCTGGGGTAAGTAAGTCTTATTTTTGTGACACTCTAAGCTATGGTTAGGCACTTTTATATAAAGTTCTAAATATATGTGTTTAAACATTTATTTGCCTTGATTCAGGATGTTCAACGTTCCTTATTTCAGACAGTCAGTTTCATATTTGGGATAATGCATATGAATAAATCAATTTTTTTCTTACCTTAAAATTTGACTTTTTTCCCTGTGGGCTGTTAGGCTCGCGGGGGCTGAAAATGCTTCATTTTATTGCGTCATTCTTGGCGCTGACTTTTTTGGCGCAAAAAATGTTTTTCTTTGTTTCCGGCGTTATACGTGTCACCGGAAGTTGCGTCATTTTTGACGTCTTTTTGCACCAAAAGTGTCGGCGTTACCGGATGTGGCGTCATTTTTGGCGCCAAAATCATTTAGGCGCCAAATAATGTGGGCGTCTTTTTTGGTGCTAAAAAATATGGGCGTAACTATAGTCTCCACATTATTTAAGTCTCATTGTTTATTGCTTCTGGTTGCTAGAAGCTTGTTCACTGGCATTTTTTCCCATTCCTGAAACTGTCATATAAGCAATTTGATCAATTTTGCTTTATATGTTGTTTTTTCTATTACATATTGCAAGATGTCCCAGGTTGACCCTGAATCAGAAGATACTTCTGGAAAATCGCTGCCTGGTGCTGGATCTACCAAAGTTAAGTGTATTTGCTGTAAACTTGTGGTATCTGTTCCTCCAGCTGTTGTTTGTAATGAATGTCATGACAAACTTGTTAATGCAGATAATATTTCCTTTAGTAATGTTATATTACCTGTTGTTGTTCCATCAACATCTAATGCTCAGAGTGTTCCTGTTAACATAAGAGATTTTGTTTCTAAATCCATTAAGAAGGCTATGTCTGTTATTCCTCCTTCTAGTAAACGTAAAAGGTCTTTTAAAACTTCTCATTTTTCAGATGAATTTTTAAATGAACATCATCATTCTGATTCTGATAATGATTCCTCTGGTTCAGAGGATTCTGTTTCAGAGGTTGATGCTGATAAATCTTCATATTTGTTCAAAATGGAATTTATTTGTTCTTTACTTAAAGAAGTCTTAATTGCATTAGAAATAGAGGATTCTGGTCCTCTTGATACTAAATCTAAACGTTTAAATAAGGTTTTTAAATCTCCTGTAGTTATTCCAGAAGTTTTTCCTGTCCCTGATGCTATTTCTGAAGTAATTTCCAAGGAATGGAATAATTTGGGTAATTCATTTACTCCTTCTAAACGTTTTAAGCAATTATATCCTGTGCCTTCTGACAGATTAGAGTTTTGGGACAAAATCCCTAAGGTTGAAGGGGCTATCTCTACTCTTGCTAAACGTACTACTATTCCTACGGCAGATAGTACTTCCTTTAAGGATACTTTAGATAGGAAAATTGAATCCTTTCTAAGAAAAGCTTACTTATTTTCAGGTAATCTTCTTAGACCTGCTATATCTTTAGCGGATGTTGCTGCAGCTTCAACTTTTTGGTTAGAAGCTTTAGCGCAACAAGTAACAGATCATAATTCTCATAGCATTGTTAATCTTCTTCAACATGCTAATAATTTTATTTGTGATGCCATCTTTGATATCATTAGGGTTGATGTCAGGTATATGTCTCTAGCTATTTTACCTAGAAGATCTTTATGGCTTAAAACTTGGAATACTGATATGTCTTCTAAGTCAACTTTGCTTTCCCTTTCTTTCCAGGGTAATACATTATTTGGTTCTCAGTTGGATTCTATTATCTCAACTGTTACTGGAGGGAAAGGAACTTTTTTACCACAGGATAAAAAATCTAAAGGTAAATTTAGGTCTAATAATCGTTTTCGTTCCTTTCTTCACAATAAGGAACAAAAGCCTGATCCTTCACCCACAGGAGCGGTATCAGTTTGGAAACCATCTCCAGTCTGGAATAAATCCAAGCCTTTTAGAAAACCAAAGCCAGCTCCCAAGTTCACATGAAGGTGCGGCCCTCGTTCCAGCCCAGCTGGTAGGGGGCAGATTACGATTTTTCAAAGAAATTTGGATCAATTCAATTCACAATCTTTGGATTCAGAACATTGTTTCAGAAGGGTACAGAATTGGCTTCAAGATAAGGCCTCCTGCAAGAAGATTTTTTCTTTCCCGTGTCCCAGTAAATCCAGCGAAGGCTCAAGCATTTCTGAAATGTGTTTCAGATCTAGAGTTGGCTGGAGTAATTATGCCAGTTCCAGTTCTGGAACAGGGGCTGGGGTTTTACTCAAATCTCTTCATTGTACCAAAGAAGGAGAATTCCTTCAGACCAGTTCTGGATTTAAAAATATTGAATTGTTATGTAAGGATACTAACATTCAAAATGGTAACTATAAGGACTATCCTGCCTTTTGTTCAGCAAGGGCATTATATGTCCACAATAGATTTACAGGATTTATATCTGCATATTCCGATTCATCCAGATCACTATCAGTTTCTGAGATTCTCTTTCCTAGACAAGCATTACCAGTTTGTGTCTCTGCCGTTTGGCCTAGCAACAGCTCCAAGGATTTTTACAAAGGTTCTCGGTGCCCTTCTGTCTGTAATCAGAGAACAGGGTATTGTGGTATTTCCTTATTTGGATGATATCTTGGTACTTGCTCAGTCTTCACATTTAGCAGAATCTCATACGAATCGACTTGTATTGTTTCTTCGAGATCATGGTTGGAGGATAAATTTACCGAAAAGTTCATTGATTCCTCAGACAAGGGTAACCTTTTTAGGTTTCCAGATAGATTCAGTGTCCATGACTCTGTCTCTGACAGACAAGAGACGTCTAAAATTGATTTCAGCTTGTCGAAACCTTCAGTCTCAATCATTCCCTTCGGTAGCCTTATGCATGGAAATTCTAGGTCTTATGACTGCTGCATCGGACGCGATCCCCTTTGCTCGTTTTCACATGCGACCTCTTCAGCTTTGTATGCTGAACCAGTGGTGCAGGGATTACACAAAGATATCTCAATTGATATCTTTAAAACCGATTGTACGACACTCTCTGACGTGGTGGACAGATCACCATCGTTTAGTTCAGGGGGCTTCTTTTGTTCTTCCGACCTGGACTGTGATTTCAACAGATGCAAGTCTGACAGGTTGGGGAGCTGTTTGGGGGTCTCTGACAGCACAAGGGGTTTGGGAATCTCAGGAGGTGAGATTACCAATCAATATTTTGGAACTCCGTGCAATTTTCAGAGCTCTTCAGTCATGGCCTCTTCTAAAGAGAGAATCGTTCATTTGTTTTCAGACAGACAATGTCACAACTGTGGCATATATCAATCATCAAGGAGGGACTCACAGTCCTCTGGCTATGAAAGAAGTGTCTCGAATACTGGTATGGGCGGAATCCAGCTCCTGTCTAATTTTTGCGGTTCATATCCCAGGTATAGACAATTGGGAAGCGGATTATCTCAGTCGCCAAACGTTACATCCGGGCGAATGGTCTCTTCACCCAGAGGTTTTTCTTCAGATTGTTCAAATGTGGGGACTTCCAGAAATAGATCTGATGGATTCTCATCTAAACAAGAAACTTCCCAGGTATCTGTCCAGATCCAGGGATCCTCAGGCGGAAGCAGTGGATGCATTGTTACTTCCTTGGAAGTACCATCCTGCCTATATCTTTCCGCCTCTAGTTCTTCTTCCAAGAGTAATTTCCAAGATTCTGAAGGAATGCTCGTTTGTTCTGCTGGTGGCTCCAGCATGGCCTCACAGGTTTTGGTATGCGGATCTTGTCCGGATGGCCTCTTGCCAACCGTGGACTCTTCCGTTAAGACCAGACCTTCTGTCGCAAGGTCCTTTTTTCCATCAGGATCTCAAATCCTTAAATTTGAAGGTATGGAGATTGAACGCTTGATTCTTAGTCAAAGAGTTTTCTCTGACTCTGTGATTAATACTATGTTACAGGCTCGTAAATCTGTATCTAGGAAGATATATTATCGAGTCTGGAAGACTTACATTTCTTGGTGTCTTTCTCATCATTTTTCCTGGCATTCTTTTAGAATTCCGAGAATTTTACAGTTTCTTCAGGATGGTTTGGATAAAGGTTTGTCTGCAAGTTCCTTGAAAGGACAAATCTCTGCTCTTTCTGTTCTTTTTCACAGAAAGATTGCTAATCTTCCTGATATTCATTGTTTTGTACAAGCTTTGGTTCGTATAAAACCTGTTATTAAGTCAATTTCTCCTCCTTGGAGTTTGAATTTGGTTCTGGGCGCTCTTCAAGCTCCTCCGTTTGAACCTATGCATTCACTGGACATTAAATTACTTTCTTGGAAAGTTTTGTTTCTTTTGGCCATCTCTTCTGCTAGAAGAGTTTCTGAATTATCTGCTCTTTCTTGTGAGTCTCCTTTTCTGATTTTTCATCAGGATAAGGCGGTGTTGCGAACTTCTTTTAAATTTTTACCTAAGGTTGTGAATTCTAACAACATTAGTAGAGAAATTGTGGTTCCTTCATTGTGTCCTAATCCTAAGAATTCTAAGGAGAGATCATTGCATTCTTTGGATGTAGTTAGAGCTTTGAAATATTATGTTGAAGCTACTAAGAATTTCCAAAAGACTTCTAGTCTATTTGTTATCTTTTCCGGTTCTAGGAAAGGTAAGAAGGCCTCTGCCATTTCTTTGGCATCTTGGTTGAAATCTTTAATTCATCATGCTTATGTTGAGTCGGGTAAAACTCCGCCTCAAAGGATTACAGCTCATTCTACTAGGTCAGTTTCTACTTCCTGGGCGTTTAGGAATGAAGCTTCGGTTGATCAGATTTGCAAAGCAGCAACTTGGTCTTCTTTGCATACTTTTACTAAATTCTACCATTTTGATGTGTTTTCTTCTTCTGAAGCAGTTTTTGGTAGAAAAGTACTTCAAGCAGCTGTTTCAGTTTGATTCTTCTGCTTATAATTTCATTTTTTTTCATTATAAGATTTAAACTTTAGTTTGGGTGTGGATTATTTTCAGAGGAATTGGCTTTCTTTATTTTATCCCTCCCTCTCTAGTGACTCTTGCGTGGAAGATCCACATCTTGGGTATTCATTATCCCATACGTCACTAGCTCATGGACTCTTGCTAATTACATGAAAGAAAACATAATTTATGTAAGAACTTATCTGATAAATTCATTTCTTTCATATTAGCAAGAGTCCATGAGGCCCACCCTTTTTGTGGTGGTTATGATTTTTCTGTATAAAGCACAATTATTCCAATTCCTTATTTTTTATGCTTTTGCACTTTTGTCTTATCACCCCACTTCTTGGCTATGCGTTAAACTGATTTGTGGGTGTGGTGAGGGGTGTATTTATAGGCATTTTGAGGTTTGGGAAACTTTGCCCCTCCTGGTAGGAATGTATATCCCATACGTCATTAGCTCATGGACTCTTGCTAATATGAAAGAAATGAATTTATCAGGTAAGTTCTTACATAAATTATGTTTTTATTTTTTTTTAAAAACGGCTGTTTTACAGACCCGCTCTCTGTGCTCTTCTGAGCGGGTCTGTTTGTTTCACACAGCGCATCGGGCCAGCTGTATAGTCACAGCCCGGCCCGACCGCGCCATTATACACAGTGCAGCTCGCTCCTGCTGTCAGACAGAGCAGGGGCGAGCTGCACTTACTGTTATGGCGCGGTCGGGCCGGGCTGTGACTATACAGCTGGCCTGAAGCGCTGTGTGAAACAAACAGACCTGCTCAGAAGAGCACAGAGAGCGGGTCTGTAAAACAGCCATTTTTAAAAAAAAATTAAAAGGGTATATTGTGTTTTACAAAGTTTGGCTAATATAATGTTATATAATTCTGCACTATGTGCAGAATTATATAACATTATTTTTAAGGTTTACTGACACTTTAAATCAGGGAATGCTTACTGTTAATAGCAGTTATGGCTGCCCTAATAAACAACAGAAGGTGGCTTAAAGAGACAAACTCAAAATGAAACTTTCATGCTTCAGATAGAAAAAGCAATTTTAAAAAGCTTTTTATATGCACTCTCTCTGAGGCACCAGCTCCTACTGAGCAGGTACAAGAATTCACAGTGTTTACATATATGAGTCTGTAAATGAGTTATGACTGTCACATGGTATAGGAGGCTGGCAAATGTAAGAACATTTTTAAATTTGTCAAATAAACATTCTACTGCTTATTTAAAATTCAGAGTGCTATTGCATTTTCTTTTTATTATGTATTTGTTTATTATGAAATTCTACTGTATTTAATGGTCCTTTAAAGGGGCAGTAAACTTACAAACTAATGTTATATAATTCTCAACATGGCATAGAATTATATAACATTAGCTTACCGGCAGCTTTATACATTAAATTATTTCAAAGAAATTATAAGTAAAAGCTCCTTTTACCAGAACGCTGCTCTTTGTTCTACTGAGTGGGTCTGTTTTTTTCACAGCGCATCCGGCAACACTGTCTAGTCACAGTGTGCCCGGTCGTGCCATTAAAATGAATGTAGCTAACTCCTGCTACTAGACCAGAGCGGGAGTGAGCTACATTCATTTTAATGGCGTGACCGGGCACACTGTGACTAAACAGTGTTGCCGGATGCACTGTGGAAAAACCAGACACTCAGTAAAACAAAGAGCGGCGTTCTGGTAAAAGGAGCTTTTACTTATAATTTCTTTGCAATAATTTAATATAGAAAGTTGCTGGTAAGCTAATGTTATATAATTCTACACTATGTGCAGAATTATACAACATTAGTTTGTAAGTTAACTGCCCCTTTAAGCATCAAAAATATAGAAGATCAAACAGTGTAATTTGACAGATGGGGCTCCATTTACTAAGCTGTGATAGCAGCTCCGGAGCCATTGTATTTCAGGCTTCCTAGCCTGAAATGCTAGTTAGGTAGCACTTAACGTCTCTGCAGCACTGTAGGTGGATTGCAATCATCTTGATCTCATCAGATCGGAATGATTGACAGCCTCCTCTTACACGCAATTGGTTGCATGCAAGCAGGGGATGGCATTGAAAAATCAGCAGATTGTGCAATGTTAAATGCAGGCAACATACTGCTGTGCACTCGCTAAAAGGCTGGGCAGATGAGGTTGATGACAATGTTATGTTAAATTGAGCCAGAACCTTTTTTTGGAACTCTTCACATTTTAGATGTCTTATTCCTTTTAGTAAATCACTTATTTGATAATCTTCACATTCTTACAGTTGCAAACATAATATATTTTTGTTACTGCAGTCAAAGCTTTTTGTGCGCCAGGTTGCGCTCGTATTACCAGTTTAAAGTAAACTTTTTTTGCTTGCTCGCTAACCCAATGAGCGTAAAAAGAGGAATTTACAATATCTCACATGCGATAATGTATTCCCCCATAGAAGTCAATGGAGCAAAAAAAGTGGGAAAAACCCAACACCTTAATCTCAAGCAAACCCGATCGCATATTCTCAAGTGCGTTAATCCGACATGAAAATATTAATATTTCACATTCCAATGTTCTTTTCATAGAAGAATATGTTTTAATTTCTATAAATATGATTATACCCTGTATATAGGTAAAAATATATAAAGATGTCTATAGGAATATGTTGTAAAAAATACATAAAACATATTCTGCTATGTGCAGAACATATTATTTTTAATCTTTTTATCTAGTTAACTGCAAAGGGCTCCAATGCACTTATATAGGTGTGTATATATGTATACATATGTGTTTATGTGTTTATATGTGTGTATATCTCTGTAAATACATATATAAACATATATATATATATACATATGTGAAACAAAGGGTTAACAGCGCCTATAGATATTCCTAAATAGCTGTCTTACTAGATCTTCATACCACTGACTAGCGCATTTATAGGAGTAACGCTTGTCTCCACTCAATCACATTGAGCGGGCACATTCTACTCATCCATATACATATGTATACATATATAAACACATATATATATATATATATACATATATATACATATACATCTTTAGACATGTATATATATCAATGTTAAAGCTCTTTGTCTGCAATATTTTTTGAATATTCTATACTTGATAGTGTTATTATGAGTGTAACTACACCTTATAACGTATTTTTGATGTGTTTTGTGACACTTTTTTGTTTTGCAAAGCAGTTAACCAGAGCTCACGCTAACTCAACAAGCTCAAGCGATAGACTTTGCTTTTAACTTGTAATACGAAAAAAAAATGAAGCACGCAAATACCCGCAATAAACGTCTTTAAACTTGTGTCACTGTAAGCACAACCCATGTAATCTATCCCTTTATTATTTATTATTTCTTCTTACATCTTTTTTTCACACCTGCCTAAAACCTTTGCACAATACTGTATCTATATATATGTTCTGTTACTAGTTCTGTCAGTATGGGGAATATGTTTATATTAATCAACTCCTTTAATAGATTCCACCTGCCTACAAGGTGCTGTAAGCTTCAAATATAATTAGTACGTTTAGCACTGAAAGAAGCTACAGTGCTGCCTTCATCAGATCTCATTGTCTTGCAATAAGAGCCTCTATTATCCCTTTAAACATGAATTTGCTATGATTTTAATCCTTGATAGCTGTAATTGTTTATAGAAACTGCTAAATCTAAGAATGATGTTTTCAATTCCCACATTTGCTTTTTATTATACAATTGTACAATTGTTACTATGTGGTTTAGTTGCCAACACATGTAAGGAAACAATGTGGTTTTATTACAAACGTATGTATTTACATAATGTAACTAATAGAAACCCCAGCCATTTCACTAATGATGTTTTCATAGTGTAGAAAGGTGATATACCTCAGTGCAGAATGCAGATGACTCCAGCAAGAACACACATATTATATGAAACATAGAAACATAGAAACATAGAAACATAGATATTGACGGCAGATAAGAGCCATAGGCCCAGCAAGTCTGCCCGACCTTACCTAACAGTATAAACTTATCTAGTTTGTAGGATAGCCCTATGCTTGTCCCATGCATTTTTAAAGTCCCCCACAGTGTTTGTTGCTACTACCTCTTGAGGAAGTTTATTCCATAAATCAATCACTCTTTCTGTAAAGAAGTGCTTCCTCAAATTACTCCTGGATCTACTACCCTTCAGCTTGAGCTCATGACCCCTTGTTCTTGAATTTTCCATTTTATGTAAAATACCCACAGCCTCAGTTTTACTAAACCCTTTAATGTACTTGAAAGTTGCTATCATATCACCTCTTTCCCTTCTCTCCTCTAAGCTATACATATTTAGGTCATTGAGCCTATCTTGGTAAGTTTTATTTTTTAGACCATGTACCATTTTGGTAGCCCTCCTTTGCACAGATTCAAGTTTGTTAATATCCTTCTGAAGATATGGCCTCCAGAACTGCACACAATACTCAAGATGAGGCCTAACTAATGATCTATAAAGTGGCATAAGAACCTTACTATTTCTACTGCAAATACCTCTACCAATACTTCCAAGCATTCTGCTAGCCTTACTCGCTGCATTACTACATTGTTTACTAAGTTTTAAATCATCTGAAATAATAATTCCCAAGTCCTGTTCCTCATCTGTAACAGTCAGTAAAGTGTCATTGAGTCTGTAATTAACATTTGGATTTTTCTTCCCTAAATGCATTATTTTACACTTTGCTGTGTTAAACTTTAGATCCCAGTCGTTTGTCCAATCCTCCAATTGTTGTATATCACTTCTCATTTTGTCTACCCCCCCTGGAACATCCACTCTGTTGCAAATTTTTGTATCATCTGCAAAGAGACATACTTTCCCCTGTAGCCCTTTGCTGATATCGCAGATAAATATGTTAAACAAAACAGGCCCCAGAACTGACCCCTGAGGAACACCACTAGTAACAGCCCCCTCTGCTGAATGAACTCCATTTACTAAGACACTTTGTTTTCTGTCCTTAAGCCAGCATTCCACCCAGTTCACAATTTTTTAATCTAGACCAAGGAGATATAGTTTGTGAATAAGTTTATTGTGTGGGACGGTGTCAAATGCTTTGCTGAAATCTAGATATGCTACATCAACTGCTCCACCCTTGTTTAATACTTTTGTTACATAATCAAAGAAGTCAATTAGATTAGTCTGATATGATCTCCCTGAAGTAAAACCATGCTGATTTTGGTCCTCTAAATTGTTTGTCTTTATGTAAGTCATCATTCTTTCTTTTAAGAGGCTTTCCATTAATTTCCCTACTACTGAAGTTAAACTAACTGGCCTGTAGTTGCCAGATTCTTCTCTACTGCCCTTTTTATGAAGAGGTATTACATTTGCTATTCTCCAATCATCTGGGACAGCTCCTGTTAATAGTGACTGATTAAACAGATCAGTTAATGGGACAGCACTGATCGAAGTTCTTTTAAAACCCTTGGATGAATATTATCAGGACCCACTGCCTTTGTAACATTTACTTTTGATAATGCTAACAAAACCTCATCCTCTGTAAAAAGATTACTGTTAAGCTTGTTTCTATTTTTCGTAGCATCCCTTAATGTAGACATTGTATCTTCACAATCTTTTGTGAAAACAGAACAGAAGTAATCATTGAGACAGTCTGCAATCTGCTTATCTCCTTCTATTATTCTACCATCAACTGATTTCAATTTTACTATTCCTACCTTATTTTTTCTTCTTTCACTGATATATCTAAAGAATGTTTTGTCCCCATGTTTTACTGACTGTGCTATCTTCTCTTCTGCATGAGCTTTAACCTTCCTAATTAACTGCTTAGTCTTTTTTTGTTGGAGTCTCCATATTTTCATATCATCATCTGCTTGTGTGTGTCTGTAATTTTTATAAGCTTTCTTTTTTGTCTTTACATCATGTGCTACTTCTTTGGAAAACCAAATTGGTTTCCGCTTTCTTTTACTTTTACAGACATGTCTAATACAGTGTGCGGTTGCATCTAAAATGGCTCCTTTCACAAATTCCCACTGTTCTTGAACCCCTGTAAGAAGAGTTTTCCCCTTTAAATAGTTTTTTAGGTATTCTCCCATTAATGAAAAATCTGCCGTCCTAAAGTCTAAAACTTTTGTACGTTTAGCACTGAAAGAAGCTACAGTGCTGCCTTCATCAGATCTCATTGTCTTGCAATAAGAGCCTCTATTATATGGAGAAACAATCAGTTCATGAGTAGAATACAAGACATTCATTATTTATTGTTAGTGCATAATCATGAAGTAGTGCAGAGTAAAGTCCAGGAGATCCATTTATTAAGCAGTAGAGGCTGCTTTAGACCCCTTGCAGTGTCTTGCTCATGCATGGGTGTTTACCATAATCTAAGAAGTCTGCTGCTTCTTAGCACTATGCCACCACAGAGATGAAGGTGTTAAATGACTTCAAACTCACTCTTCTCATGCAAGTAAGAAATGATGTAAGCAGGAACAGATTTTCTGCTACCTATGCTTCCCAAGTGTGGGTGGACATATTACCTTGCTGGGAACATTGTCCACCTGCCTATTGATATATGATGTCTCAATTGTCCTTTTTAAGAAATAACACCCTAAAAAATAATAATATATTGGATCAAATATATATATATATATATATATATATGTTACATAGTAAATGAGGTTGAATAAAGACTAAAGTCTATCGAGTTCAACCTATACAATTCTAATATACTTACAAAAAAAGCTCCAGTTTATCTTAAATTCATCCCATTAAAGGGACCCTAAACACCTCCTGTTTTCATGTAATTATGATTTATTTTTACAAACTGTTTATATATTTGAATTTTATTTGTTTTTTTACTTTGCTATCTAAGTTCTTTGCAAATATGTTTCTTTTTCAATTTTATACCTAAACTACCGCCTACTGAATGCGGTGGTAGCCGCCATGTTGTAACGTATGTTCTCCTCATATTGGCGATCACATGATGTGCGTGCCCGAGGTGTCTAATACCCATGCATGCTTTCATGACTGCAGCCATGAAACTCATTCTCTCACTTGCCGATAGCGAGCTTCATAGTGATTGAATGTGAGCTATGTCAGATGAGCGGATGTAGTAATATATATATATATATATATATATATATATATATATATATATATATATATATATATATATTACTACATCCGCTCATCTGACATAGCTCACATTCAATCACTATGACGCTTGCTATCGAGCGGTTAGCTATCAGCTCTCTTTTGCCGGAGACACGCTTACGATCGCTGCTACTGCTATGTTTATTGACAGCAAAGTGTGCCTCTGGTATGCTGGATAGTGCAACGTTTGCATGCGTGCACACTCACAGTAATGAGCTAAGCCACATCCGGAATAGTGCCCAGACCATTAGCAGCATCTGCACGGCTGATAAAAGGAATGGGGAAACTGAGAAGTTTAAAATGAATTATTAGAAGTTAGCCTTATATATGAAAAAAATATTAATGCGGTTTGGTTTAAAACCTTATAACCTACACTATAAGCATTAAAACTTAAGTGACTAAAAGTTCAGTGTTTAAGGTCCCTTTAAGGTGTCCCTTTTAACACAAGCAATCATAACCCTGAATTCTGTTTCTAGCCAGAAATGTATCCAAACCATTTTTCAATATATCTAAGGTATTGGCATTCACTAACTCCTTTGGTAGTGAGTTCCACAATATTATTGATCTTACAGTGAAACATGTTTTTTCGTTGCAGGAGATTAAATCTCCTTTCCTTCAGCCTTAAAGGGACAGTAAACCTTAAAAATAATCTTATATAATTCTGCACATAGTGCAGAATTATATAACATTATATTAGCCAAATATTATTTAAACGTAATTTCCCCTATTAATTTTTAAAAGAAAGCGCTGTTTCACAGAACCACTCTCTGCTCTCTGCTGAGAGCGGGTCTGTGAAACAGCGCTTTCTTTTAAAAATTAATAGGGGAAATTACGTTTAAATAATATTTGGCTAATATAATGTTATATAATTCTGCACTATGTGCAGAATTATATAACATTATTTTTAAGGTTTACTGTCCCTTTAAATTGTGTCCTCTTGTCACAAACAATATTCTTAGAATAAACAGAGCTTCTGCCATCTCTGTATATGGGCCTTGAATATATTTATATAAAGTAATCATGTCACCTCTAAAGCGCCTTTTTTTCTAGAGAAAACAGGCCAAGTTTGACTAGCCTCTTGTCATAGCTTAAACTCTCCATTCCCCTCATTAGCTTTCTGGCCCTTCTTTGAAGATCCCCAGAACTGCACTCCATACTCAAGGTGAGTTTTTACCAGGGATTGATATAGTGACAGAATTATGCTTTCTTCCCTTGCAACAGTGCTAGCATCTTATTAGCCTTAGAAGCCACTTCTCTGCATTATGCATCCATCTTTAGCTTGTTTATATATATATATGTGTGTATATATATATATATATATATATATATTTTATATATATATATATATATATATATTGAATTAACAATTACACTTTATGGTAAACGTATTAGCACCCAAAGTCCGTCCTCAGACATATATATATTGAAGGGATAATAGTTATATTTTCTGATGCTCCATAATACATCAATACTTGTGGAGCCATATCATTACCCACCAATACATTTATGAGAGTTGTCCTTATCAGAGAATGATTCTTGATGATCAGTTCAACATAAGCATGCATTTCCTGTTTAAGTACCAATTTAGTTTGTAACTTATGTCGTTGAGGCTGGGGAGGGAGTTAAAAATGGCCTGTGGCTAGAGTCATTCCAAACCATTGAAAGTGCAGTAGATAATCATCCATTTCATTTTGCCTTACCCCCTTCCTGTGTTCACCCATGTTTGTGTGGATTTGGGTTTGCAATGGGTGTAATTGAGGTGACATTTGGCATGGTCGAGTTGTCTTTAGTTTTATTCAGGAAAACTGGGACATATATAGAGAGGGACATATGACAGGACATAACTCGCATATCAGGACTTTCCTGAAAATTTCAGGATGATTTGAAGCTCTACATTTACACGTAACAAAAGGGACATTACGTATCTGAAAAACTGATCATAGCTGGACCTCTCCACCTAAACGTTTAATCATCGATTTGTACTGATGTAGTTAGAGGACTGGTAAAGTGTTTGAGATATGGTCACAGACTTTAATCTAATAATTATTTTCTTTATGTTTCGCAAGGATGCAATTATTTTGTAGACAACATAGATGTTGACCCTGTTGGCATCTAAGGTATTAAGCCTAACACTAATTATAACATTAACATTAAAAGGACATTACACTTTTTATTTTTATGTTAAAATGTTCTTGTTTCACACTCCCTAGAGACCAAAAAGGAAAATCTGTAACCTATATTTTCAAAATACTGTAAATTCCCTAAACCATCTTTTTAATTTGCTTCACTACAGGTTGCAGAATTTGCCTGTTGGCTTTTCTAGGACTGTTACATAGTTACATACAAGAAGCCCAGTCCTTGTAAATTATCCATATTATTCATTTTAAGACTCAAAATATTGTCAATCAAGTAAACAGCCACAGTTATTGGTGATCATTTATATAAAATCGGATGGATACATAAAAAAAAGTTTATTTGTCTCAGTAACACCCTGATAAAAATAGAAACATTTTTAAAACAAAAAACGCAGATAACCATACATTTGGTATTAGAAGAGAAAATGTGGCTCATATTTAATTAAACAGTAAATCATGATTACATAATATGATGTTTTTAGTGGAACAAATTATTCATCATTAACCAGTCAGGGTTGAAAAGATGACTTTATGATGTCATGCCTCTATTATAATTTAATTTGTAATTGACATCATCCAAAGTATGTGGTTGCAGCTTAAAAACTACAACAAAAAAAACACAGCTAATGATAACTTTTCCCAAATTACAGTATATTTAGTTACAGTTTGATTTCTGAATTAGTCCTTAATTTATATTTGAATTATATATACACACACACATACTGTATATATATATATATATATATATATATATATATATATATATATATATAGTAATACAACAAGGACAGTGTTAATGTATTGCTGGAAGGGCACACAAAGGAGCAGGCACTACTCAGTTGGTATAAAGTAAAAAATACAATTTATTAAGAAATCATTAAAAATTGCTGGGCTAATATCCAAAGTTAAAAAGCACATACATGGTGATAGTTAAAAAGCAAATGCATTGCAAAAAGATAATAACAAATGTGTGGTGACCCAAGAAAAATACACAGTAAGTACACAACAGTAGAAAAAAAAAGTGTGAATATATATATATATATATATATATATATATATATATATATATATATATATATATATAAAACATAATGTGTAAATAGCCATTTGTATGTTTTATTTTGCTTGCTAGGTAGGTTATGATAAACCAATCAATTTTATATTTGTTAATACCCAAGTAAAGGTATACATGGTATCTAGTAGCAGGAATTTTAACCAATAGCTATAGATATTTAAATCACATAAGGTAAAGGGAATATGTGTGTTTTTAACCTTTTTTAACAGTATATTAAAGACTAAGGGACCTAGTTGTCTCTAAAGTAATTGATGTCACATTCCCTATTCATACCCAATGGCATTCTAGTTTTTAGTTTTAGACTCGAGAACAATTATTTTTTGTCTAATATTTTACCTTTGTTCCCTTCCCTCATGGGGACCTTAGCAAGATCTATAACCTGAGCAGATATGTCAGCTTTCTCTGTGAAGTGTGTGCCATGGAAATGGTTTGTAATCGCTGAATCCTTTACATCATTTTTGGTATCTCTAATATGTTCCCCTACTCTCTTTCTGAATTCCCTAGAGGTTTGACCTACGTATTGTCTTTTGCACAAGTTGCAGGTAAGCAGATACACCACGCTTTGGGTACTGTTAATGTATTGCTGGTCTTTCTTGATTTCAGTTCCAAAGGTGTATTGCTCATTTACAATAATAACTGCATGGAACTGCTTCTCATAAAGCAATTTTGAATTCAATCCTCCTTTGCTTCTGTTCTTCCTGTTGTTTTTGCCTAATGAAAAAAACAATGACAGCAAGTTGACTATATTAGCACCTATCAAAATATCTGGAATTTTATAAATGAATATAATTAGGGCTCATTATTTTATTTTAATCTACAGTTGTTTATATTTTCACTGACAGTTTTTCTCATTTTCACATAGTTCCATATGCATAATATTTTACCCCATAATTATACCAATAAAATGTTCTCATGAATTTCAAATATACTAGTGACCATTTACTCCAATTTCTGTCAACGATCAAATGTAATTAACATTTGAAAATAATGAAACACAAATACCACAGCATTGTTTTTAAATGAAAATAATAATAGCACTGGGAAATACTTTATTTACATTAACACACTGGGCTCCAATTACCAAGCAGCGGTAGCTTCTTCTGCGGTCCGATGTTTCAGGCTCACAAGGTCTGACGGGCATTTGTGGTAATGAATCATGTCCACCCAACTAATAGTAAATGGAGGAGGAAGCGTTCGTGAAACGCGCGTCAGGGGTCCGACAGGGGCAGCTTTGTCTCTCCTGTTGTTCTTTTTAATTTGCTTACTTTTGTGGAAAATCAGTTGATAAAGTGGTTTAACTTATATACTCTAGTCCTTTATTACAATATGTTAAAAATTAATGCAGCCCTCGGATTGTAAGGGCTTAGTTAATCTTAGGATAAGTTAGGATAACTTAATAGTGGACACAGTTATTTAATGGCTATTATGCAATCCACAAAGTTTAAGTGGTTTTAATTCACAGCTTTTGCTACTGTATGAGTGTGAGTTCCTTAGTTGATTTAAATAAAAACTTTAATGTATGAATGATTTGGAACATTTTTAACATTTAGACACTTTATGAAGTAAGTAGAGTTAAACAGGCCCATTTATCAAGCTCCGTACGGAGCTTGAAGGGCCGTGTTTCTGGCGAGTCTTCAGACTCGCCAGAAACACAACTTATGAAGCAGCGGTCTAAAGACCGCTGCTTCATAACCTTGTCCGTCTGCTCTGAGCAGGTGGACAGGAATCGCCGGAAATCAACCCGATCGAATACGATCGGGTTGATTGACAGCTCCCTGCCGGCGGCTGATTGGCCGCGAGTCAACAGGGGGCGGCGTTGCACCAGCAGCTCTTGTGAGCTGCTGGTGCAATGTTAAATGCGGAGAGCGTATTGCTCTCCGCATTTAGCGAGGTCTTGCGGACCTGATCCGCAGTGTCGGATCAGGTCCGCAAGCCCTTTGATAAATGGGCCCCAAAGTCTTATAACATATAAGTGAAATTACTCTCTCTTTAAACTTTGTTGTACTCTTAGTTACAACTAGTTTATCTAGTTGTTGTCAGTAAATGGAGCCCATTGGGACAATGAAATAAGAGATTGTGGGAAGGGAATGCAATATGGTCTTTATCATAAATGCATCCTATATTTTAACTAAAATTTTAATCTCCATTTTCAGTTTAATTTTGCTATCCATTTTAAGCATAAATATGTGATTACCAGAACTATAGTCTCAAAACAATTTTTCATGTTAAAGTACTTTTCTTTTGTCTTCTAAATGGACCATTAAATATAGTAGAATTGGATAATCAACAAGTGCACAATTATGTTGCAAAATAACATTTACTCTAAATTTCAAATAAGCAGTATTTTTTTTCAGACAAATGTATTATAATCAGTTATTGGTAAAGCGCCAATAGATTCCGCAGCACTATAAACATAGGCAGTATACAAGGTAGCAATTGTAGGGATAAAATTGGTAAAGAATCCGGCATACATCGCACTGTTGTAGTCAGTTCTTGTGAAGGTGATCTGCAAACAGTTGGGCTCTTAGGCTTACATGCTAAGGGGGTTCATGGTGGATAGTAATAGAGGAGAGGAACTTGTATTAGGAAAGGTTAGCATAGGTTGTATGCATCCCTGAACAGTAGAGTCTTTAGGGAGCGCTTGAAGCTTTCAAAATAGGGGAGAGTCTTGTGGAGCGAGGCAGAGAGTTCCACAAGATGGCAGCCAGTCTGGAAAAGTCCTGTAAATTGGATTGTGAAGACGTAACAAGAGGGGAGGAGAGTAGTTTGTCATGAGCAGAGTGAAGGGGACGGGAGGGAGAGTCAAGGTCTGATATATAGGGGGGAAGTAGTGCAGTTGAGGTCTTTGTATGTCAGAGTCAGAATTTTGTGTTTAATCCTGGAGGCAAGAGGAAGCCAGTGAAGGGATTGGCAGAGAGGTGCAGCAGATGAAGAGCTACATGTAAGGAAGATGAACCTGGCAGAGGCATTCATTATGGATTGTAAAGGAGCTTTTTTTTTTTTTTTTCTCACATGCCGGCCTGCAGACTAATATACGTATATACTGTAAACTTGTGTACATGCTGAGTGGGAGCTAATACCTCAGAATGTGTGCATATAAAAAGACTTTGCAAAATTTGATAATGGAAGTAAATTAGCAAGCCTCATAGAACATCATGCTCTTTATGAATCATGATGAAAGTTTAATTTTGACTTTCTTGTCCCTTTAATGAGTTTACTAAATCATTTTTAAAATGGTGTTAATGTAATGTTGTTTAAGACAGAGTAGATATGAAAGAAAAGAATATGATTTGTTTGGAATGCTTTCAGTTATCATGTTATGGTTTTTGTTATATTGTAGCTAAAGCATGCCAATATTACTAAGTGATTTAATTCAATTTAGTTTTGTCCCAAACAAGAAACAAATTATTCATAAAAGTTTTAAGTCCATTATGCACAATGTTGTCTCAAATTACTGTGGTTTTACTTTTTTCACAAAAATTCAAATTAGAAAAGGGGGCATTTTCACCAGTATGTTTTCAATATTTTTAAGTGTGCGCCATGTACTGTACATGGCTGGCTTACTCAAGCACATACATAATGCTAAAGCATCTGTTGTATTTATTGTAAAGATAGTTACATGCTAACGGTGGCAAAGTTGTAGTAAAACTAACAAGAAGAAATGTATACGCTACCATTTCTATTTGGAGTTTTATGTTTCTTTAATGTACAGATTATTATTATTATATTTTTTTTATTATGACTTTAAAAAAGTAGGATGCAACCAAATATACCCAAATATACCTTTTCTATAGTTAAAGGTAAATGAAACAGTGGTCAAATGCTAGATGAAGTTATGTATTCAAAGCATAAGTTTGTCTCAAAATAGAATGCTACATATGTTTCCATAATTGCTTTTAACATAAAATAACTGCACAGCAACACACTTCATACTAACGTAATGGCAGTAGTTAGCCTTGTTGTCTGGAGACTCAAGCTTGCATTGGCTCTTCCAAAAAATTAAATTGGTAGGTGGAGTTTGGCATTTGCAGTGAATATGATGTTAAAGGGACACTCAAGTCAAAATTAAACTTTTATGATTCAGATAGAGCAGGCAATTTTAAGCAACTTTCCAATTTACTTCCATTAACAATATGTGCACAGTGTTTTTATATTTACACTTTTTGTGTCACCGGCTCCTACTGAGCTCCTAATTCACAGAATATACCTATATGCATTTGTGATTGGCTGATGGCTGTCACATGATACAGGGGGAGTAGAAATAGACATAACTTTGAAATTTGTCATAACAAACTCTACTTCTCATTTGAAGTTCAGACTAAGGGCTCGATTTATTAAAGCTGAGGCGGACAGGGGTGCATATACGTGCCCCTGTATGCCTAAGCTCGCCTGTGGAGGGGCAAATTTACCCGCAGGAGTTCTCCGTTACACACACAATTTTGCGCTTGCATGCAATCCCGCCCCCTGCCCGTGCACAGCCAATCACGCACGGGCAGGAGCTGTCAATCTCCTCAGTCGGACTAGACCGTGGAGATTGAATTTTGCCACCTTAGAGGTCGCGAACAGGTTAGGGAAGCAGCGGTCTGGTGACCGCTGTTTGTTAAATACGGTGAGCAAGTTCTTGTGAGAACTTGCAGCCGTAGGGCTTTGTTAAATCGAGCCCTAAGTGCTATTGCATGGTCTTTTTATTGTGCATTTGTTTGTTATGCAAATGTATTGTATTGACTGGTCCTTTAATTTGTTTTATGAATGTTTATACTTGGCTAATACATTATTTTATAGGAAGACTACAGAAATGTCTTGCAATTACTAGATGTTTCTTGTCCCTTTAATGCCACTTTATTTTTAGTAAAGCAGTGCTTGAAATATAAAAAAAGTATAAACAGAATTTGTCAGTAGATAAGAACAAGAAGGCCCAGTGAGTCTGTTTATATTCCCTTGTGAAGTGTAAGCTTAATTGATTTTGAAGATAACCTTATGAATATCTCAGGCATTCCTGAATTCATTTTCCTTGCAGTAAAAACACTTCCTGTGCATTAAATTACAGACTAGTTCCTTTATAACTGGATTGAGATAAACACTTTATGTAAAGGAGATGCTGGGATCACAGTGGTTAAAAATGCATGCCAAATCATGCCAAATGAGACACTTATTCTAGCAGAAAATAATGATGTACTTTGAACATGTGCATATAGCAGTAGAGGAAAATGTGGAACATTATTTTGATTGCATTTTCTTTAAGACAAAATGCTATCATTAAAAATTGAATTCAAGCCAGATTAGAACTGATAAAATAAAGCTTTACTGCTGTTATGGTGATGTGGATTTTGGTTGTACAGATCTTATTATATTTACAGAATGTTAAACCAGGAAATTATACATGGAATATTATACACTGTGATGAGCTGTCCTGCCATTTTATTTGTGAAAATAACAATAGTAGACAGAACAGGTCCACTAGTGAAGTTACATTTAAATAAAAAAATATTTCTTATTGCTTTTCAGCCTGTGTAGTTAAAGTCTCTCGAAATAACATGGTACTGGCCCTGAACCGGATCACCAACACAGCAAGGCATTGAGAGGCAGGGCCGGGCAAGCCCTACATTATTCACAAATAATAATACCGGAGACTGAGTGAAGTTAAACCAACCAGCTAACAACTGGCCCAGGCCCACCGGCCAAATGCCCTGTATGCCCTCTCCTCATTTCGGACCTGGCTGTTTTGATCAGTTTGTAATTAATTTAACACATATATAATTTCTTCAGACTTTGTCAAATACTAAAAATGTAAAATAGTGGTTCATGCACAAATAATGCAAATTCTGAAAAAGGAGAAATACTATAATGACTAAAAATAGGTAATAATGTATACAATGAACACTGCTCTGTTGCATTTAAACATGAATTTAAGATTATCATGACTAACTCATTCCTCATGCAAGGAAATGTTTAAATGCATTTCTCTTGGGTTTCTGCAAAGGGAAATGGCAATATTTCATAGTAGACATTTATTCTCTGCCAATTTCCCATGATAGAGGTATTTATGTTCTATACAGAGCACTTGGAATATACTGAAATAAACAGCAGCTGTGATTTACATGTGATTTATGTACAAAAAAAAAAAACACCCACATTTTTTTTTTGTATAGTCACTGTCCTGAGAAGTAATCTATTTGCAAAATTGTTTATGACAATATATGGTACATTTTCTAATGTCTCTCTCTCTCACTCCAAAATACGTAAAAGGGACTGCACTCTCAGACTGGACTGGGTACACATCCCATGACCTTGCAACATGCTCAGCCCTGGGTGCTAATAGAACTTTCAGGAAGCTGTGCTATCTTCAGAGTCACAGGCAGTTAATCCCAGACACGTCTGGGTGCAAGGCCCATAGGGAAAATTATAAAATAAATTAATACAATATACAGATAAAGTCCAGCACTAGCTTACAAGCTCTCAGCTAAGATTAAAAACAAAACTGGAAGAGTTAGTTACCGCATCTGGCGGTAACACTTTGTCTGAGGATGGACCATATTTGGCCCGAAAACGTTCACAATAAATAGTGACGATTATTGCAAATATACCCATTGGAGTGCACTTTTCTTTTTGACTGTATCCACTGTTTGCTGCACCCTGGATTTTTGATATTATAGTCTGGAGTGCAATCTCTTTGGACATTATGGGGGGTAGTTATCAAGCCGTCTACTTTTCTGGCTTCGCCGGCCCAATACGCCCGCCTAAGCTCGCCTACCTTTGCCGCCGCGGACCTGAAAAAATACGCCTAAGTTATCAAATAAAGCTGTCAAAAAGCCGCGGGGCGATGAGCAGCGGACTGTGAGAGTTATCACTCATCCGATCTCGCTGCCCTTCGGCTTTTTCCCAGCTTTATTGCTAGCCTGTCACTAAGCACTCACACTAAACTACACTGTTCTACACCCTATACCGGCGCCCCCGGAGCTCCTCGCAACTCAATAAAGTTACTAACCCCTAAACCGCCGCTCCTAGACCCCGCCGCAACTCTGATAAATATATTAACCCCTAAACCGCCGCTCCTAGACCCTGCCGCAACTCTTATAAAGGTATTAACCCCTAAACCGCCGCTCCCGGACACCGCTGCCACCTACAGTATACCTAGTAACCCCTATCCTGCCCCCCCTATACCGTCGCCCTCTATAATAAAATTATTAACCCCTATCCTGCTGATCCTGCACCTCTCCGCAACTAAATAAATAGTTTAACCCCTAAACCGCCGCTCCATGAACCCGCCGCAACCTATATTAAACCTATTAACCCCTATCCTGCCCCCCTACACCGTCGCCACCTATAATAAATTTATTAACCCCTAATCTGCCCCCCCTACACCGTCACCACCTATAATAAATTTATTAACCCCTATCCTGCCCCCCACTACGCCGCCGCCACTGTAATAAAATTATTAACCCCTAAACCTAAGTCTAACCCTAACCCTAACGCCCCCCTAACTTAAATATTAATTAAATAAATCTAAATAAATTAACTCTTATTAACTAAATGAATCCTATTTAAAGCTAAATACTTACCTTTAAAATAAACCCTAATAGAGCTACAATATAAATAATAATTATATTCTAGCTATCTTAGGATTTATATTTATTTTACAGGTACCTTTCAATTTATTTTAACCATTTACAATAGCTATTAAATAGTTATTAACTATTTAATAGCTTACCTAGCTAAAATAAAGAGAAATGTACCTGTGAAATAAATTCTAACCTAAGTTACAATTACACCTAACACTACACTATACTTTAATAAATTATTCCTATTTAAAAATAAATACCTACCTGTAAAATAAACCCTAAGATAGCTACAATATAATTAATAATTATATTATAGCTATCTTAGGATTTATATTTATTTTACAGGTAACTTTGTATTTATTTTAGCTAGTTAGAATAGTTATTAAATAGTTATTAACTATTTAATAACTACCTAGCTAAAAGAAATACAAAATTACCTGTAAAATAAATCCTAACTTAAGTTACAATTAAACCTAATACTACACTATCATTAAATTAATTAAATAAACTACCTACAAATAACTACAATTAAATACAATTACATAAACTAACTAAAGTACAAAAAATAAAAAAAGCTAAGTTACAAAAAATAAAAAAATAAGTTACAAACATGTTACAAATATTACAACAATTTTAAGCTACTTACACCTAATCTAAGCCCCCTAATAAAATAACAAACCCCCCCAAAATAAAAAAATGCCCTACCCTATTCTAAATTAAATAAATTTCAAAGCTCTTTTACCTTACCAGCCCTTAAAAGGGCCATTTGTGGGGGCATGCCCCAAAGAAAACAGCTCTTTTGCCTGTAAAAGAAAAATACAACCCCCCCCAACATTAAAACCCACCACCCACATACCCCTAATCTAACCAAAACCCCCCTTACAAAAACCTAACACTAATCCCCTGAAGATCATCCTACCTTGAGTCGTCTTCACTCAGCCGAGCCACCGATGGAACTGAAGAGGACATCCGGAGCGGAAGAAGTTAATCCTCCAAGCGGCGCTGAAGAAATCTTCCATCCGATGAAGTCATCATCCAGGCGGCGCTGAAGAAAAGTCTTCGATCCGGCCGATGTCATCTTCAAAGAGGCGCTGAAGAGGTCTTCTATCCGGGCGAAGTCATCTTCCAAGCCGGGTCTTGAATCTTCCTTCCGCCGACGCGGAACCACCTTCTTCACCGACGGACTACGACGAATGACGGCTCCTTTAAGGGACGTCATCCAAGATGGCGTCCCCTCAATTCCAATTGGCTGATAGGATTCTATCAGCCAATCGGAATTAAGGTAGGAAAATCTGATTGGCTGATGGAATCAGCCAATCAGATTCAAGTTCAATCCGATTGGCTGATCCAATCAGCCAATCAGATTGAGCTCGCATTCTATTGGCTGATCGGAACAGCCAATAGAATGCGAGCTCAATCTGATTGGCTGATTCCATCAGCCAATCAGATTTTTCCTACCTTAATTCCGATTGGCTGATAGAATCCTATCAGCCAATTGGAATTGAGGGGACGCCATCTTGGATAACGTCCCTTAAAGGAGCCGTCATTCATCGTAGTCCGTCGGTGAAGAAGGTGGTTCCGCGTCGGCGGAAGGAAGATTCAAGACCCGGCTTGGAAGATGACTTCATCGGATGGAAGATTTCTTCAGCGCCGCTTGGAGGATTAACTTCTTCCGCTCCGGATGTCCTCTTCAGTTCCATCGGTGGCTCGGCTGAGTGAAGACGACTCAAGGTAGGATGATCTTCAGGGGATTAGTGTTAGGTTTTTGTAAGGGGGGTTTGGGTTAGATTAGGGGTATGTGGGTGGTGGGTTTTAATGTTGGGGGGGGGTTGTATTTTTCTTTTACAGGCAAAAGAGCTGTTTTCTTTGGGGCATGCCCCCACAAATGGCCCTTTTAAGGGCTGGTAAGGTAAAAGAGCTTTGAAATTTATTTAATTTAGAATAGGGTAGGGCATTTTTTTTATTTTGGGGGGTTTGTTATTTTATTAGGGGGCTTAGATTAGGTGTAAGTATCTTAAAATTGTTGTAATATTTGTAACATGTTTGTAACTTATTTTTTTATTTTTTGTAACTTAGCTTTTTTTATTTTTTGTACTTTAGTTAGTTTATGTAATTGTATTTAATTGTAGTTATTTGTATGTAGTTTATTTAATTAATTTAATGATAGTGTAGTATTAGGTTTAATTGTAACTTAAGTTAGGATTTATTTTACAGGTAATTTTGTATTTCTTTTAGCTAGGTAGTTATTAAATAGTTAATAACTATTTAATAACTATTCTAACTAGCTAAAATAAATACAAAGTTACCTGTAAAATAAATATAAATCCTAAGATAGCTATAATATAATTATTAATTATATTGTAGCTATCTTAGGGTTTATTTTACAGGTAGGTATTTATTTTTAAATAGGAATAATTTATTAAAGTATAGTGTTGTGTTAGGTGTAATTGTAACTTAGGTTAGGATTTATTTCACAGGTACATTTCTCTTTATTTTAGCTAGGTAAGCTATTAAATAGTTAATAACTATGTAATAGTTATTGTAAATGGTTAAAATAAATTGAAAGGTACCTGTAAAATAAATATAAATCCTAAGATAGCTAGAATATAATTATTATTTATATTGTAGCTATATTAGGGTTTACTTTAAAGGTAAGTATTTAGTTTTAAATAGGATTCATTTAGTTAATAAGAGTTAATTTATTTAGATTTATTTAATTAATATTTAAGTTAGGGGGGCGTTAGGGTTAGGGTTAGACTTAGGTTTAGGGGTTAATAATTTTATGACAGTGGCGGCGGCGTAGTGGGGGGCAGGATAGGGGTTAATAAATTTATTATAGGTGGCGACGGTGTAGGGAGGGCAGATTAGGGGTTAATAAATTTATTATAGGTGGCGACGGTGTAGGGGGGCAGGATAGGGGTTAATACATTTAATATAGGTTACGGCGGGTTCAGGGAGCGGCGGTTTAGGGGTTAATACATTTATTATAGTTGCGGTGGGCTCCGGGAGCGGCGGTTTAGGGGTTAATATGTATAGAGTAGCTTGCGGTGGGTTCCGGGAGCGGCGGTTTAGGGGGTAATAACTTTATTTAGTTGCGGCGGTGTAGGGGGGGTCAGATTAGTGGTGTTTAGACTCGGGGTACATGTTAGGGTGTTAGGTGCAGACAGCTCCCATAGAAATCAATGGGATGTCTGTCAGCAGCGAACTTGTACTTTCGCTATGGTCAGACTCCCATTGATTCCTATGGGATCCGCCGCCTCCAGGGGTGGCGGATTGAAAACCAGGTACGCTGGGCCGTAAAAGTGCCGAGCGTACCTGCTAGTTTTTTGATAGCTAGCAAAAGTAGTGAGAATGTGCCGCACTTGTGTGCGGAACATCTGGAGTGACGTAAGAATCGATCTGTGTCGGACTGAGTCCGGCGGATCGATGCTTACGTCACAAAATTCTACTTTTGCCGGTCTCGAGCCTTTGATAACTAAGGCGAATCAGCCTCGCCACAAATACGCTGCGGAATTCCAGCGTATTTGAGGTTGACGGCTTGATAACTACCCCCCAATATATATATATAAATATATATAAATATATATATATATATATATATATATATAAAGCTAAAAGGTATGGAAGGCACTCACTGGGTCTTATAACAAAATAAAATCCTTTAATGTTGACGTTTCGGGTCACCCCTATTCTCAAAACAAGTTTGTAACTTGTTTTGAGAACGGGGTGAACCCGAAACGTCAACAATAAAGGATTTATTTTGTTATAAGACCCAGTGAGTGCCTTCCATACCTTGGAGCTTTATATGTAAATTTTGAAGCATACCCTGTGCATTACAGGCTGAATAAATACCAGGAATGCTTTTACCACGTTGGACTGATTGGACTGATATATATATACACACACACACACACCCCAGGCAATGTACATATTGTGTGCAAAATCTTTTTGAACTACTCAATAAAGTTGGTATGACAGTTTAAATCAAATTTCTAGATGATTGCAGGGTTCATGGTTTTCTTCTTGTTTCTATGACAACTATTTAAGAAGTAGCTTTTTTTCTTTATATAATGATTGTATACTTCACTGTTATTTGATATTTAAATTGCCCAAACAGTGACAAATGCTAAAATGCATTTTAAAGATAATTTAGAACACGGGAGATCTTTACAGACAGCAAAAAATACTTCCTTTTACTACATATTCTCTCTAATAATAAGTAAGCCACCTTATATCTATAGTACTATCTATCTATCTATCATCTATCTATCACTTATCTATCTATTGGTCTATTTTCTTAATGCACTCATACAAACTAAGCATATAACACAATGTATGGCATATCTGCTTAAAACAATTATTTAATTCAAAACCATTTCCTTTTATAATGCAGAATGTCATCAATACCAAAAGCACTTGTGCTAAATATTTCTTTATTACCACAAATAATTAAAAAGTACTTTCCTGCCTCATTGTCTTACACAAGCTTTATAATAATTAATGCTGTATGGGTTCTTGTGTTGTAATATTTTATGCGGATCCAGTTTTAAACTTTGACCCAAGAACAAAACAACAAATAAGAGCACTTTTGTGATACAGCCAGAGATGATCAATTATGTGATAGACTCTGTGCCTTTGATTATAATGAAGAGTGACACACAATTAACTGATGTGGTGAGAAGTGGGTACAAGTCTGTATAAATTCCACACTTTTTTAGGATTTTTCATTGAAAAATTAGTTTCACAAATAGGTTTTACTGAATCTAGGTCAGGGACTCAAGTATACACATCATGGTATTCATTCATTCTTAAAAAAAACAAAGCATGTGATCTTTTGTCTTGATGATTAAATGTTTAAAATTTGAATACTGACAAAATAATTTCTGTCTTAGTATATGTGGTCATTGCCACAATTTATAATAATATGAAGGGCCATTCTAGTAGAATTTGAATAGCACAGCAATGCATTTCAAATTGATTTACAATAAGTCTTGCAGTATAGACAAATGTGTTAAAGGGATACTGAACCCAACATTTTTTTTCTTTCATGATTAAGCTAGATCATGCAATTTAAGCAACTTTCTAATTTACTCCTATTATACATTTTTCGTCGTTCTCTTGGTATCTTTATTTGAAAAATCAGGAATGTAAGCTTACAAGCCGGCTCATCTTTAAATGTAGCCAAAATCAGCAAGCCCTACCCATAAACAAAAACAGTTGGGCTCAGTATCCCTTTAAGTAAAATGTATTACTTCTTTACTGTCAACTTTTAGAGGGGACAAATGATATATACCTGTAGGTTGGGTGCTGACCCATTCCCCAGTTGCACATGCAATGATCACCTGGATAATGTTCAAAAATGAAAATGACTATGCACACAACCTTTAAGATATTAACAGGTCATATTAAGAGTAAAAGTTATCACTTAGGGATACATTTTATTAGAATCACTTTTGCAAAACTGTTTTTATCTAATTTGAAATTCACTGCTTCATGTTTCAGACTCTACTTGAATGTGACTTTAAAGGGACAGTCAAGTCCAAAAAAAACTTTTATGATTCAAATAGGGCATTTTATTTTAAACAACTTTCCAAGTTACTTTTATCACCTTTGTTTATCTTTGTTCTCTTGGTATTCTTAGTTGAAAGCTAAACCTAGGAGGTTCATATGTTAATTTATTAGACATTGAAGTCCGCCTCTGCATTTGAAAGTTTTTCACCACTAGAGGGCGTTAGTTCATGTGTTTCATATAGATAACATTAAGTTCATGCATGTGAATTTACCAAGGAGTGAGCACTGATTGGCTAAATTGCAAGTCTGTCAAAAGAAGTGAAATAAGGGGACAATCTGCAGAGGCTTAGATACAAGGTAATCACAGAGGTAAAACGTGTATTATTATAGCTGTTTTGATTATGCAAAACTAAGGAATGGGTAATTTAGGGATTAACTATCTTTTAAAACAACAAAAATTCTGGTGTTGACTGTCCCTTTAATACCAGTTGCTAGACAACACTTTTTGTACAGATTGTACTCTAAATAAGAATAAAAAAGTTTGCTCCAAAATTCTTGTGGTTTTACATATGCATTAAGTATAGATGTTGTATAACAGAAACATTGTAATAAAGGGATTATCTATCTTTTTAAACAATAACAATTCAAGAGAAGACTGGCCATTTAATTGTCTATATTTAGTCTCAGAAAAGCATTGAACATTAATTAACTAACGGCTAGATTATGAGTTTTGCGGTATGAGTGAAAAAGCAGTGTTAAGGCTCTTTTTCACTACCGCTGGTATTAGGAGTCTTGCAGGTTTAGGGGCACCACACACTTTTTTGGCCTTAACGCAAATTAATTAACGCAATTTGCGTACAGTCTTTTTTCAATGGGACTTCCACAGCGCCAGTATTACGAGTCTGCCTGTGAGGCCAAAAAGTGAGCGGTACACCCTATACCGCCAAGATCAATACCGTAAAATGAAAGTCAGTAGTTATGAGTTTTACGCTACAAAGCTGTAACATAAAACTCATAACTAAAGTGCTAAAAAGTACACTAACACCCATAAACTACCTATTAACCCCTAAAACGAGGCCCTCCGGCATCACAAACACTAAAATAAAATTATTAACCCCTATTCTGCTGCTCCGGACATCGTCGCCGCTAGAATAAACATATTAACCCCTAAACCGCCGCACTCCCGCCTCGCAAACACTACTTAAATATTATTAACCCCTAATCTGCCACCCCTAACATCGCCGCCACCTACCTACACTTATTAACCCCTAATCTGCTGCCCCCAACGTCGCCTCCACTATACTAAATTTATTAACCCCTAAACCTAAGTCTAACCCTAACACCCCCTAACTTAAATATAATTAAAATAAATCTAAATAAAACCTACTATTAATAACTAAATAATTCCTATTTAAAACTAAATACTTACCTGTAAGATAAACCCTAAGCTAGCTACAATATAACTAATGGTTACATTGTATCTAGCTTAGGTTTTATTTTTATTTCACAGGCAAGTTTGTATTTATTTTAACTAGGTAGAATAGTTACTAAATAGTTATTAACTATTTACTAACTACCTAGCTAAAGTAAATACAAATTTACCTGTAAAATAAAACCTAACCTGTCTTACACTAACACCTAACCTTACACTACAATTAAATAAATTACCTAAATTAAATACAATTACCTAAATTACAATAAAAACAAACACTAAATTACACAAAATAAAAAAAGAAATTATCAGATATTTAAACTAATTACACCTAATCTAATAGCCCTATCAAAATAAAAAAAAGCCTCGCCAAAATAAAAAAAAAAACCCTAGCCTAAACTAAACTACCAATAGCCCTTAAAAGGGCCTTTTGCGGGGCATTGCCCCAAAGAAATCAGCTCTTTTACCTGTAAAAAAAAATACAAACACCCCCCAACAGTAAAACCCACCACCCACACAGCCAACCCACCAAATAAAATCCTATTTAAAAACCCTAAGCTCCCCATTTCCCTGAAAAGGGCATTTGGATGGGCATTGCCCTTAAAATGGCATTTAGCTCTTTTTCAATTGCCCAAACCCTAATCTAAAAATAAAACCCACCCAAAATAAAACCTTAAAAAACTTAACACTAACCCCCGAAGATCCACTTACAGTTTTGAAGACCGGACATCCATCCTCAACGAAGCCGGGAAAAGTCTTCATCCAGGCGGCAAGTAGTCTTCAACGAAGTCAGGAGAAGTCTTCATTCAAGCCGGCAGAAGTGGTCCTCCAGACGGGCAAAAGTCTTCATCCAGACGGCATCTTCTATCTTCATCCATCCAGCACGGAGCGTGTCCATCTTCAAGACATCCGGCACGGAGCATCCTCCTCTTTCCACGGCTAACGACGAATGAAGGTTCCTTTAAATGACGCCATCCAAGATGGTGTCCCTTGAATTCCGATTGGCTGATAGAATTCTATCAGCCAATCGGAATTCAAGGGACACCATCTTGGATGACGTCATTTAAAGGAACCTTCATTCATCGTTAACCGTGGAAAGAAGAGGATGCTCTGCGCCGGATGTCTTGAAGATGGAGCCGCTCCGCGCCGGATGGATGAAGATAGAAGATACTGTCTGGATGAAGACTTTTGCTCGTCTGGAAGACCACTTCTGCCGGCTTAGATGAAGACTTCTCCCGGCTTCGTTGAGGACTTCTTGCCGATTGGATGAAGACTTCTCCTGGCTTCGTTGAGGATGGATGTCCGGTGTTCAAAACTGTAAGAGGATCTTCAGGGATTAGTGTTAGATTTTTTTAAGGGTTTTTTGGGTGGGTTTTATTTTTAGATTAGGGTTTGGGCAATTGAAAAAGAGCTAAATGCCATTTTAAGGGTAATGCCCATCCATATGCCCTTTTCAGGGCAATGGGGAGCTTAGATTTTTTAGATAGAATTTTATTTGGGGGGTTGGTTGTGTTGGTGGTGGGTTTTACTGTTGGGGGGTGTTTATATTTTTTTTACAGGCAAAAGAGCTGATTTCTTTGGGGCAATGCCCCACAAAAGGCCCTTTAAAGGGCTATTGGTAGTTTAGTTTAGGCTAGGTTTTTTTTTTTTTTTGGCGGGGGGCTTTTTTTTTTTGATAGGGCTATTAGATTAGGTGTAATTAGTTTAAATATCTGATAATTTCTTTTTTCATTTTGTGTAATTTAGTGTTTGTTTTTGTAATTTAGGAAATTGTATTTAATTTAGGTAATTTATTTAATTGTAGTGTAAGGTTAGGTGTTAGTGTAAGACAGGTTAGGTTTTATTTTACAGGTAAATTTGTATTTATTTTAGCTATGTAGTTAGTAAATAGTTAATAACTATTTAGTAACTATTCTACCTAGTTAAAATAAATACAAACTTGCCTGTAAAATAAAAATAAACCCTTTAAATAGATACAATGTAACTATTAGTTATATTGTAGCTAGTTTAGGGTTTATTTTATAGGTAAGTATTTAGTTTTAAATAGGAATAATTTAGGTAATGATAGTAGGTTTTAATTATATTTATTTTAATTATATTTAAGTTAGGGGGTGTTAGGGTTAAGGTTAGACTTAGGTTTAGGGGTTAATAAATTTAGTATACAGGGAGTGCAGAATTATTAGGCAAGTTGTATTTTTGAGGATTAATTTTATTATTGAACAACAACCATGTTCTCAATGAACCCAAAAAACTCATTAATATCAAAGCTGAATATTTTTGGAAATAGTTTTTAGTTTGTTTTTAGTTTTAGCTATTTTAGGGGGATATCTGTGTGTGCAGGTGACTATTACTGTGCATAATTATTAGGCAACTTAACAAAAAACAAATATATACCCATTTCAATTATTTATTTTTACCAGTGAAACCAATATAACATCTCAACATTCACAAATATACATTTCTGACATTCAAAAACAAAACAAAAACAAATCAGTGACCAATATAGCCACCTTTCTTTGCAAGGACACTCAAAAGCCTGCCATCCATGGATTCTGTCAGTGTTTTGATCTGTTCACCATCAACATTGCGTGCAGCAGCAACCACCGCCTCCCAGACACTGTTCAGAGAGGTGTACTGTTTTCCCTCCTTGTAAATCTCACATTTGATGATGGACCACAGGTTCTCAATGGGGTTCAGATCAGGTGAACAAGGAGGCCATGTCATTAGATTTTCTTCTTTTATACCCTTTCTTGCCAGCCACGCTGTGGAGTACTTGGACGCGTGTGATGGAGCATTGTCCTGCATGAAAATCATGTTTTTCTTGAAGGATGCAGACTTCTTCCTGTACCACTGCTTGAAGAAGGTGTCTTCCAGAAACTGGCAGTAGGACTGGGAGTTGAGCTTGACTCCATCCTCAACCCGAAAAGGCCCCACAAGCTCATCTTTGATGATACCAGCCCAAGCCAGTACTCCACCTCCACCTTGCTGGCGTCTGAGTCGGACTGGAGCTCTCTGCCCTTTACCAATCCAGCCACGGGCCCATCCATCTGGCCCATCAAGACTCACTCTCATTTCATCAGTCCATAAAACCTTAGAAAAATCAGTCTTGAGATATTTCTTGGCCCAGTCTTGACGTTTCAGCTTGTATGTCTTGTTCAGTGGTGGTCGTCTTTCAGCCTTTCTTACCTTGGCCATGTCTCTGAGTATTGCACACCTTGTGCTTTTGGGCACTCCAGTGATGTTGCAGCTCTGAAATATGGCCAAACTGGTGGCAAGTGGCATCTTGGCAGCTGCACGCTTGACTTTTCTCAGTTCATGGGCAGTTATTTTGCGCCTTGGTTTTTCCACACGCTTCTTGCGACCCTGTTGACTATTTTGAATGAAACGCTTGCTTGTTCGATGATCACGCTTCAGAAGCTTTGCAATTTTAAAAGTGCTGCATCCCTCTGCAAGATATCTCACTATTTTTTACTTTTCTGAGCCTGTCAAGTCCTTCTTTTGACCCATTTTGCCAAAGGAAAGGAAGTTGCCTAATAATTATGCACACCTGATATAGGGTGTTGATGTCATTAGACCACACCCCTTCTCATTACAGAGATGCACATCACCTAATATGCTTAATTGGTAGTAGGCTTTTGAGCCTATACAGCTTGGAGTAAGACAACATGCATAAAGAGGATGATGTGGTCAAAATACTCATTTGCCTAATAATTCTGCACTCCCTGTAGTGGTGGCAACGTTGGGGCGGCAGATTAGAGGTTAATAAATGTAGGTAGGTGGCGGCGATGTTAGGGGCGGCAGATTAGGGGTTAATAATATTTAACTAGTGTTTGTGAGGCGGGAGTGTGGCGGTTTAGTGGTTAATATGTTTATTATAGTGGCGGCGATGTCCAGAGCGACAGATTAGGGGTTAATAAGTATAATGTAGATGTCGGGGGCAGCAGATTAGGGGTTAATAAGTGTAAGATTAGGGGTGTTTAAACTCAGGGTTCATGTTAGGGTGTTAGGTGTAAACATAAATTTTGTTTCCCCATAGGAATCAATGGGGCTGCATTACGGAGCTTTACGCTGCTTTTTTGCAGGTGTTAGACTTTTTTTCAGCCGGCTCTCCCCATTGATGTCTATGGGGAAATCGTGCATGAGCACGTAAAACCAGCTCGCCGCAGCTTTCAGCTGCGCTGTATTGGAATGCAGTATGGAGCTCAATTTTGCTCAACGCTCACTTCTTGCCTGTTAACGCCGGGTTTTAGCAAACCTGTAATAACAGCGCTGTAGGGAAGTGAGCGGTGACAATAACTTGCAAGTTATTACCGAGCAGCTCTTACTGCAAAACTCGTAATCTAGCTGTAAGCTCTTTAAGGTATCTATGTTTATCATAATTTAACATCAATCAGCATTTAAATTCTTACTCAAATGAAACAAACCCAGAAAATTCAAAACTTAGTCTCATGAGGCACCTGGATGCAAGTCCAATATTATCTGCCCTCCCCCATAGTTCCATAATGCCCTCCACTAAGGGCTAGATTTATCAAAGCCATTCTCCTATAATTCCGTCCAAAATAGCGCATACGAACTGATCGTCATATTCAACAAAGCACTCTGCGCCTATAATTGCGCAAATCTGAAAGAAACTTCTTCGCACTCTGCTTGCATTTGCCTAGGCGCACGGCTGCGCTCCCGAGTGCAACAATATACATTAGCAATAGGCGTAATTTAACAGCCTGACCTACAAATATGCAGTTTCTTATTTATCATTGCTTGGCGCTGATAGGGAATTTAAATTTCTGCTTCAATTGGTGTTATATATTTCGCCATACAGACTGAGGCAAACACCATTATAATACATGCTTTTACATCTTGTGATGCAGTACTTTCTTATTTTAACTAATTTTTCAAAGGATCAGCGCCAAGAAGAGACTGTTTTGGCCAGAAATTTGCGCTTCCACAGGCGCATATCGTACCAACAGGTTTATATATATATATATATATATATATATATATATATATATATATATATATATATATATCGATATTGATATATTTATTTTTGTGATCTTAAATTATTAACACATGGCAAAAACAGCACAGAAACATTATTTAATATAAATATAAGCTAGTTACCTAAAAAACGTTTTTTTTTTAATAATCAAAACATGGCGGCGTAAATATTTATAGGGATGTACTGTGATAAATAGGGAGTAAATGCTTTTTCCGACATGCAAAATTTATCATTATTATGCCCCATCTCGCCTGCACAAAGTTACGTCTATTTTTTTGATGAATTCAGGCGCACATGTGCGCTTCTCTGGAGGCGAGCTGGGGCACAGTTACAGGCGAAGCACATACAGAGTTAGCCTAGCCTTTCATAAATCTAGCCCTAATTGCAGATCCCTTCACTAGGACATTGTTTTCAATAACAATAAATAATATCAATGTCCAAGAGTAGCAACTTTAATGTCCCTTCAACAAAGCAATATTAGAACATTATAATATTTCAAACATTAACAACAGCTATATCATGTGATTCACATATAAATGAAAAGACTAACATCTCAAACAAGCAGTATTTATCAGTGTACAAGAATAAGAGCTCACTCATGGACCTTTACAAGAGGTATATCATTTGGTATAACATACAAACATACTTGTGACAAGGGCTTCTCAGACAATGAGACAAGTAGTATCTATCAGACAGTGTACAAGAATAAGAGAGGTCACTCATGGACCTATACAAGAGGTATATCATATGGTACATAATTACATACTTGTGACAAGGGCTTCTCAGACAATGAGACAAGTAGTATCTATCAGTGTACAAGAATAAGAGAGGTCACTCATGGACCTATACAAGAGGTATATCATATGGTACATAATTACATACTTGTGACAAGGGCTTCTCAGACAATGAGACAAGCAGTATATAAATATATAGAGCTAGGAGGCTACTGTTTGACCTCAGGGCAGCAGGTGACCATTAGTGCACCTCATTCTATTTATCCAATTAAAATGGGTAATACTATCACACTAGAGATTACTGATGAGATTTTTTGTGTGTTTCCAGTCAATATAAGTAAACATGATCTTGAGACAACTGATAATCAGTATATCTGAGCAAAATAATACGTAATTTAATTTTCAGGTTCAAATACATTAATTCAGTTCTAAAGGCTCTTATCTGGCCATAGAAAGGAGAGACTGAAATGTATTAAATTTATCTAGAACATAGGTAAACTGCATGTACATAAGAAAACTACATATATGCAAGATTAAAGTAAGTAAGATGCAAGCAGAATTATAGGTTCATTCATGCTGTCAGAACAATTTAAGTATTAGATACCATGAATTAGGTTAGATATACAAGCATAGAGAGACAAATTGCCTTTTTTTCCATTTAATCATTAATACAGGCACATTGCACTTTTTTTTCTCTTTAATCGCTAATGCAGACACATTGTCTTTTTTCTTTTTTAATCACTAATACCGACACATTGTTTTTTTTGTTTTGTTTTTTTAACCACTAATGCAGACACATTGGGGCATATGTATCAAGGTCCGAATGGAGCTTGACGCCCCGTGTTTCTGGTGAGCCTGCAGGCTTGCCAGAAACAGCAGTTATGAAGCAGCGGTCACAAAGACCGCTGCTCCATAACCTGTCCGCCTGCTCTGAGCAGGCAGACAGACATCGCCGGAAATCAACCCGATCGAGTACGATTGGGTTGATTGACACCCCCCTGCAGGCGGCCTATTGGCCGCGAGTCTGCAGGGGGCCGCGTTGCACCAGCAGCTCTTGTGAGCTGCTGGTGCAATGCTGAAAACGGTGAGCGTATTGCTCGCCGTATTCAGCGAGGTCTGTCGGACCTGATCCGCAGTATCGGATCAGGTCCGACAGACCTTGATAACTAGAGGCCATTGTCTTTTTTTTTTTTTTTAATCACTAATGCAGACACATTGCCTTTTTTATAACTAATGTAGACACAGTGGGCTCCATTTATTAAGCAGCGGATGCTGCGTCAGAGTCCCATCATTTCCGGCTAACCTGAAATGGAAAGTGTTGAAAGTGACGGCGCTGTGTCACCTCCAGGGTCCAGCATCACAAATAGAAGTTAAAAAGCAGTGGTCATAAGACTGCTGCTTTTCAACCTGTCCGACAACCTTTTATGTGGCGGATTGAAATCATCCCGATCCAATACGATCAGGATGATTGACTGCCCCGCTAGTGGACGATTGGCCCCCAGTGAGAAGGAGGCAGCATTGCACAAGCATTTCACTAGAAATGCTTTTGCAATGATAAATGCTGACAGCGTATGCTGTCGGCATTTAGTGATGTTGAGCGGACATTATTCTCTATAGAGTATCATGTCTGCTAGACATTTAAAACATTTACCCCATTGTCTTTTTTCTTTTTTTAATAACTAATGTAGACACATTGCATTTTTCCCTTTTTTATCACTAATGCAGGCACACTGTCTGTTTTCCTTTTGTATTGCTAATGCAGGCACACTGTCTGTTTTCCTTTTGTATTGCTAATGCAGGCATACTGTCTGTTTTCCTTTTGTATTGCTAATGCAGGCATACTGTCTGTTTTCCTTTTGTATTGCTAATGCAGGCATACTGTCTGTTTTCCTTTTGTATTGCTAATGCAGGCATACTGTCTGTTTTCCTTTTGTATTGCTAATGCAGGCACACTGTCTGTTTTCCTTTTGTATTGCTAATGCAGGCATACTGTCTGTTTTCCTTTTGTATTGCTAATGCAGGCACACTGTCTGTTTTCCTTTTGTATTGCTAATGCAGGCATACTGTCTGTTTTCCTTTTGTATTGCTAATGCAGGCATACTGTCTGTTTTCCTTTTGTATTGCTAATGCAGGCATACTGTCTGTTTTCCTTTTGTATTGCTAATGCAGGCATACTGTCTGTTTTCCTTTTGTATTGCTAATGCAGGCATACTGTCTGTTTTCCTTTTGTATTGCTAATGCAGGCACACTGTCTGTTTTCCTTTTCTATTGCTAATGCAGGCATACTGTCTGTTTTCCTTTTGTATTGCTAATGCAGGCATACTGTCTGTTTTCCTTTTGTATTGCTAATGCAGGCACACTGTCTGTTTTCCTTTTGTATTGCTAATGCAGGCATACTGTCTGTTTTCCTTTTGTATTGCTAATGCAGGCATACTGTCTGTTTTCCTTTTGTATCACTAATGCAGGCATACTGTCTGTTTTCCTTTTGTATTGCTAATGCAGGCACACTGTCTGTTTTCCTTTTGTATTGCTAATGCAGGCACACTGTCTGTTTTCCTTTTGTATTGCTAATGCAGGCACACTGTCTGTTTTCCTTTTTTATCACTAATACAGGCATACTGTCTGTTTTCTTTTTTATCACTAATGCAGGCACACTGTCTGCTTTCCTTTTTTATTGCTATTGCAGACACACTGTCTGTTTTCCTTTTTTATTGCTATTGCAGGCACACTGTCTGCTTTCCTTTTTTATTGCTATTGCAGGCACACTGTCTGTTTTCCTTTTTTATTGCTAATGCAGGCACACTGTCTGTTTTCCTTTTGTATTGCTAATGCAGGCATACTGTCTGTTTTCCTTTTGTATTGCTAATGCAGGCACACTTTCTGTTTTCCTTTTGTATTGCTAATGCAGGCATACTGTCTGTTTTCCTTTTGTATTGCTAATGCAGGCATACTGTCTGTTTTCCTTTTGTATTGCTAATGCAGGCATACTGTCTGTTTTCCTTTTGTATTGCTAATGCAGGCATACTGTCTGTTTTCCTTTTGTATTGCTAATGCAGGCACACTGTCTGTTTTCCTTTTGTATTGCTAATGCAGGCATACTGTCTGTTTTCCTTTTGTATTGCTAATGCAGGCATACTGTCTGTTTTCCTTTTGTATCACTAATGCAGGCATACTGTCTGTTTTCCTTTTGTATTGCTAATGCAGGCACACTGTCTGTTTTCCTTTTGTATTGCTAATGCAGGCACACTGTCTGTTTTCCTTTTGTATTGCTAATACAGGCACACTGTCTGTTTTCCTTTTTTATCACTAATACAGGCATACTGTCTGTTTTCTTTTTTTATCACTAATGCAGGCACACTGTCTGCTTTCCTTTTTTATTGCTATTGCAGACACACTGTCTGTTTTCCTTTTTTATTGCTATTGCAGGCACACTGTCTGCTTTCCTTTTTTATTGCTATTGCAGGCACACTGTCTGTTTTACTTTTTTATTGCTAATGCAGGCACACTGTCTGTTTTCTTTTTTTATCACTAATGCAGGCACACTGTCTGTTTTCCTTTTTTATCACTAATGCAGGCACACTGTCTGTTTTTCCTTTTTAATCGCTAATGCAGGCACACTGGCTGTTTTTCCTTTTTTATTGCTAATGCAGGCACACTGTCTGTTTTCCTTGTTTATTGCTAATGCAGGCACACTGTCTGTTTTCCCTTTTTATCACTAATGCAGGCATACTGTCTGTTTTCCTTTTTTATCACTAATGCAGACACACTGTCTGTTTTTCCATTTTTATCGCTAATGCAGGCACACTGTCTGTTTTCCTTTTTTATTGCTAATGCAGGCATACTGTCTGTTTTCCTTTTGTATTGCTAATGCAGGCATACTGTCTGTTTTCCTTTTGTATTGCTAATGCAGGCATACTGTCTGTTTTCCTTTTGTATTGCTAATGCAGGCATACTGTCTGTTTTCCTTTTGTATTGCTAATGCAGGCACACTGTCTGTTTTCCTTTTGTATTGCTAATGCAGGCACACTGTCTGTTTTCCTTTTGTATTGCTAATGCAGGCATACTGTCTGTTTTCCTTTTTTATCACTAATACAGACTCACTGTCTGTTTTCTTTTTTATCACTATTGCAGGCACACTGTCTGTTTTCCTTTTTTATTGCTATTGCAGGCACACTGTCTGCTTTCCTTTTTTATTGCTATTGCAGGCACACTGTCTTTTTTTCTTTTTTATTGCTAATGCAGGCACACTGTCTGTTTTCTTTTTTTTACCACTAATGCAGGCACACTGTCTGTTTTCCTTTTTTATCACTAATGCAGGCACACTGTCTGTTTTTCCTTTTTAATCGCTAATGCAGGCACACTGTCTGTTTTTCCTTTTTTATTGCTAATGCAGGCACACTGTCTGTTTTCCTTGTTTATTGCTAATGCAGGCACACTGTCTGTTTTCCCTTTTTTATCACTAATGCAGGCATACTGTCTGTTTTCCTTTTTTATCACTAATGCAGACACACTGTCTGTTTTTCCATTTTTATCGCTAATGCAGGCACACTGTCTGTTTTCCTTTTTTATTGCTAATGCAGGCACACTGTCTGTTTTCCTTGTTTATTGCTAATGCAGGCACACTGTCTGTTTTCCCTTTTTATCACTAATGCAGGCATACTGTCTGTTTTCCTTTTTTATCGCTAATGCAGGCACAGTCTGTTTTACTTTTTTATCGCTAATGCAGACACACTGTCTGTTTTTCTTTTTTTAACGCTAATGCAGGCACACTGTCTCTTTTCCTTTTTTATTGCTAATGCAGGCACACTGTCTGTTTTCCTTTTTTTCACTAATGCAGGCACATTATCAGTTTTCCTTTTTTATTGCTAATGCAGGCACACTGTCTGTTTTCCTTTTTTATTGCTAATGCAGACACACTGTCTGTTTTCCTTTTTTATTGCTAATGCAGGTGTTCTGTGAAGGGACCGAACTTTGTAAAAGAGCGAACCATGTCACTTCCTGTGACGTTTCATCAGCTGTTGCTCTCATTTTGCCCCTAATACGCATGCGTGCCAGCGTCATCACATACCTGGCAGCATATGTCACGGTAAAACTATTTAGACTTGTGAAATTCTGAAACCATTGTATAGCGCATGCGTGGGCTTTTCTACCACAAATGGGGGTGTTTTATTGAACATATGTTTATTCAACACTGTACACTGTATTGCATTATGGTGTGAAACAGAAATAAATGTATACTTATTTAAAATATTTATTTATATATATATGTAAAGTCATATTTATGTAATATTCATATTTAATAAAGTGTTTAATATATTTCACATTCCAATGTCCTTCGCATAGGGGAATATGTTCTAAGTATTTTTAAATAGTTATTCCTATATATATATATATATATATATATATATATATATATATATATATATATATATATATATATATATATATCTGTCTGTCTGTATATATCTATTTCTATACCTATATATAATCATCTATATATATTAATATAAATATACATTTTGCCAAAATCCCATTAGATATATATGTAGAAATGTGTATTTATAAATAAATAGAACACATTTTGGAATGGAATTTGGAATGGAACATTGGAATGTGAAATATTAATATTTTCATGTCGGTTAGTGGACTTGAAAAAACGTGATTATATTTGCATGCAAGCAGCGCATTAGGTTATTTTTTTTCACTTTTGTTGCTCCATTGACTTCTATGGGGTTATAATTTAACATGATCGTGATATGGGAAGTTCAGGTTAGTGTGTGAGATAAAACTTTTTACTTTCAACTAGCAATATGAGCACTACCCGATGCATGCAAAAAGATTACTTCTAGAGGAGTTAACGCATGAGCGGGAGAGATAAATAGCACTTCACTCATAATCTAGCCCTAAATGAGCAAACTACATGTTCTTTTGATTTAAAGGGACATAATACTCATAAGCTAAATCACTTGAACGTAATGAAGTATAACTGTAAAAAGCTGACAGGAAAATATCACCTGAGCATCTCTATGTAAAAACGGAAGATATTTTACCTCACAACTTCCTCAGCTCAGCAGAATAAGTTCTGTGTAAAAAGTTATACTCAGCTGCTGTCCAACTGCCGGTAAAAAAATAAATAAATGAAGAAATGAACTGCAGTGAATCAGCATCAACAGTGCAGAGGTCATGAACTCTTTTACTGTGATCGCATGAGATTGTAATTAACTCTCATGAGATTTCATAGTAAACTTCCTTAAACTGAATAGGGAAATAACATGAGTGTGCATGAGGCTCACTCCCTTGCCTGTCCCGGGACAGACACTGATTTGCTGCTTAAAATCTTTTACAATGGGATGTAAATACTTTTTGAGGCTTAACATTCTTTACAGTGGGATGTAAATACATTTTGAGGTAAAATATCTTTCTTTTTTACTTAGAGATGTCCAGGTGATATTTTCTAGTCAGCTTTTAACAGCTATGCTGCATCACTTTCAAGTGTTTCAACATTTGGGTATCATGGCCCTTTAATGAACATTAGAAGAAAACAGTAACCTTTGTTGCTTACATTTACCTAGATGACAAGTTTTGTGCTAAACAAAGTGTAAAAATAACACCAAAAATTTGTGTTATGGCACTCTCCATAGCTCTGCCATTAGGAGTTACTGAAAAGCCTCCTTGTGCTGTGTGGTATATGCGTTAAGCTCCATACCGCACAAAAGCCAAGGGCTGACTTGACATGCTCGTGCATGCTTTCCCCATAGATATCAATGGGGAGAGAGTGTTAGAAAAAAAACTAACATCTGCGATCACAGAACGTAGCCGCCGTAACGCAACCCCATTGATGTCTAGGAAGTTACATTTAAACCTAACACACTAACATAAACCCCTAGTCTAAACACCCCTAATCCGCCGCCCCAACATCGCTGACACCTATATAAAGTGATTAACCCCTAATCCGTTGTTCCCCGACATCACCGACACTAATAAAAGTTATTAACCCCTAATCTGCCGCCCCCGACATCACGACCACTAAACAAACCTATTAACCCCTAAACCGCCACCCCCACATTGCAAAACACTATAATAAAGAATTAACCCCTAAACATCCAGCCCCCCACATTGCAACTAATAAACTAAACCTATTAACCCCAAAACCTCCACCCCCCCACATTGTAACTACTAAACTAAGCTATAAACCCCTAAACCGCTGGCCCCCCACATTGCAAAATACTAAATTAAACTATTAACCCCTAAACCTTACACACCCCTAACTTTAAATTAAAATTACAATATAACTATCTTAAAATAAATAAAAACTTACCTGTGAAATAAAAAAACAACTAAGTTTAAACTATAAATTAACCTAACATAACTATTCTAATAAAATAAAAAACTACCAATTTAAAACATTAAATTACAAATTTAAAAAAACTAACACTACGAAAAAAAAAAAAAAAAAATTACTAATATTAAAGGGACAGTCAAGTCCAAAAAAAACTTTCATGTTTTAAATAGGGCATGCGATTTTAAACAACTTCCCAATTTACTTTTATCACCAATTTTGCTTTGTTCTTTTGGTATTCTTAGGTGAAAGCTAAAACTAGGAAGTTCATATGCTAATTTCTTAGACCTTGAAGACTGCCTCTAATCTGAATACATTTTGACCACTAGAGGGCATTAGTTCACATGTTTCATATAGATAATATTGAGCTCATGCACGTAAAGTGACCTAGGAGTGAGCACTGATTGGCTAAACTGCATGTCTGTCAAAAGAACTGAAATAAGGGGGCAGTAAGCAGAAGCTTAGATACAAGATAATTATAGAGGTAAAACATGTATTATTATAACTGTGTTGGTTATGCAAAACTGGGGAATTGGTAATAAAGGGATTATCTTTCTTTTTAAACAACAAAAATTCTGGTGTTGACTGTCCCGTTAAGAAACACTAAATTACGAAAAATAAAAAACTCTAAGATTACAAAATATTAAACAAAATTATCAAAAATAAAAACAATTACACCTAATCTAATAGCCCTATAAAAATAAAAAAGCTCCCCAAAATAAAAACAATAATCTACAATAAACTACCAAATAGCCCTTAAAAAGGGCCTTTTTGTAGGGCATTGCTCTAAGTTAAACAGCTCTTTTACCTTAAAAAAATACTAATTGAACAGCCAATGGGATGTCAGTAGCTCTCATCCTACTGGCTGATGTGAACGCAATAGGAATGCAAGGTACGCCATTGTGAAACGTTACCTTGCATTCAACTTATGTGTACGGCGGTGACTGTATAAAGAGGACGCTCTGCACAGGATGTCATCGCCCTCCAGGATAGCTCCGTGCCGCCGGGACAAAGATAGAAGATGTCCCCATGATGGATGAAGGTGTCGCCGCCTGAATGAAGACTTCTCACCACCTGGATGAATATGGATGACCAGACTTCAGGAACCATGAGTAGATTTTCTGGGGTTGGTGTTAGTTTTTTTGTTTGTTTTTTGGGTGAGTTTTTTTTTTTAGATTAGGGCTTTGGGCACTTGTAAAAGAGCTGAATGCCCTTTTAAGGGCAATATCCATACAAATGCCCCTTTAGGAGCAATGGGTAGCTTAGGATTTTTTAGAGTTAGTTTTTTTTATTTTGGGGGGTTGGTTGGGTGGGTTTAGTTTTAGGGGGACTTAGTAATTCTTTATGGTAAAAGAGCTGTTTAACTTAGGGCAATGCCCTACAAAAGGCCCTTTTAAGGGCTCTTGGTAGTTTATTTTAGGTTAGGGGGTGTTTTTATTTTGGGGGGCTTTTTTTTTTATAGGGCTATTAGATTAGCTGTAATTTTTTTGTGATAATTTTGTTTATTATTTTTGTAATCTTAGAGGGTTTTTTCATAATTTAGTGTTTATTATTTTTTGTAATGTTAGATTTGTGTTAATTTTTTTTCGTAGTGTTAGGTTTTTAAACATTTTAATTTAGGTGTTTAATTGGTAGTTTTTTTATTTTATTAGAATAGTTATGTTAGGTTAATTTATAGTTTAAATGTAGGTTTTTTTTTTTCACGGTTAAGTTTTTATTTTTTTAAAGATAGTTATATTGTAATTTTAATTTAAAGTTAGAGGGTGTTAGGTTTAGGGGTTAATAGTTTAATTTAGTGTTTTGCGATGTGGGGGCCGGCAGTTTAGGGGTTATTAGGTTTGGTTTAGTAGTTACAATGTGGGGGGCTGGAGGTTTAGGAGTTAATACTTTATTATAGTGTTGGTGATGTGGGGGGAGGCAGTTTAGGGATTAATAGGTAGTTTGTGGGTGTTGGTGTTCTTTGCAACAATTTAGTTATAAGTTTTGTGAAACATTTTTGTAACACAAAATCCATAACTACTGTTTTCAGATGGCGGTATGGATTGTGTCAGTATAGGCTGTAACGCAAACATTTTAACCGGATTGCACAACCTGTAATACAGGCGCTATGAAAATCCTGCACTCAAACATCATTTTTTTGAGTGCAGAATGGACGTTGCGTTACAAGCTAAAATGCTTGCAACAGGAGAAGAGAGAATACAATCAAATTTCTATCAGAGATATCATATTGTAAACTTCACGTGGAAGATGACAAAAAATTGGAAAAACAAAGAATCTAAGTAAAAGTAACTTTTATTGGGGTATAGCTATAAGTAGGAAAAAAGGATTAAAAACACTCTTAGGTACCTAACGTAGTGTAAATATTGCTTTAATTACAGGGTAATCAAAGTAAATATGTGTATTACTGTGTATAACACTGATGGTACTGAGAATGGATAATAACAGTACACATTAATATCTTGGATATATACCCCCTGGTGATGGAAGGTATTAAGTTAGTGAGACACTAGTACTGTTTGCAATAGGCTAATATCAAGCCCATGTGATGGAATGAGAAACACTGTATCGATAATTGAACATAGCAGAGTTTAAACTATAATAGGTAATAAACTTTAATGTTGATGCAATGACTTAATAATAGTGCTGGATGATGCAAAGTTATTGGAATATATAAAGGAATCCAAGTCAATAATTGGGCAAGTGATCGACAACACTAGTGGTTGGTCATAATATGTAACAATCATGTACAGCAAATGGCATGCTTTTACTATGCTAGTATATGTGGCGATATACAGAAGAAAGATAATACGCACTAAAACACTATATCAACTGCCGTGAGATTGTGCTCAATGAAATTCCATTATTGTTAGTTGAAGTACTTAACTATATTGAGTTTGCAACATAAACTGTTGGTTTCGATATTCTGAGCCACAGCTTAGCTAAAAGCTGTTACTAGTAAGTGCAAATTGTTCACACTAGAAGGTATTGTATAATCATTACCATATGCTTCACTGGATTACATAAACAAAACACACTTGTTTGCATACTAAGCATATGATTAAATGTTAATTTATAATGTTTAATGTCACTTGCCTCTAGGTGAATTTATATAGAAGCTGTTAATTTGGTTTGATGTTATGCTGCATGTAATATGGTATCAGCCACTCAGGTGCTGGTAATCACTAATTGTAACCCCGTTTATTCAGTATTGCTAGGACTGATGTGTTCTAATGCAGTTGCTATATTGCCAATGATATCGCCAACCTCTACAAATATTATAACATTAAGTAAAACCACAAGACCATGCAAATTGAATGAATAATATTAAATGCTTAAATTATTCTAGTATAGATAATAAATAGTGCTTGAGTAGAGTGGTATAAGTTCCTCTTTATTCTGATACAACCTAATAGTTCAGTTTGATGTCATGCTAAAGGGGTTGAGGATCTTAGTCCCTCCGGTGCTAGTAGTTGTTAATTTTAACCCCAGTTAATTTTAACCCCGGTCTGTAGTTGGCTATTTAAGGCAATTTGTGTCACGCCCCCAATAGGTGTGTCAGTATACATCAGCCAATCTGACTCTGATTTATCCCTGCTAGTTTTGATCGGATGGGCCAGAAATTGTAGAGAGTGTTAACTGTTAGTTGTCTGTTATAAAGTGAATGACACACCTATTGGGGGCGTGACACAAATTGCCTTAAATAGCCAACTACTGTAAGGGTTTATTTAACTCTGTATTTCCCTGTAAGTCAAAATGGGTATTATTAGCGTAAGGACCACAACTGCAGCCTAATGGTTTTGTTTTAAGTGTATATGGCAAACTGCAACCTGTAATGGACGCAACAAGGGTACAGTGAGCCAATGCACTTAAGTTTTGATGTTAGGTTCTACAGTACAAATGGCTGAGATAACTGAACATTCTGCCCAACTCAGTATTTGTCCTGTTCACCTGGTTAGGTATGATATCATTTCCAATCTGTATACAAGTTTGGAGTAGAGACACTGTACTTAAATAGCTATAGTACAGGATAGCTTCTAGTTAAAGTAAATCACAGTAAACTATTTACAAGTTTAGGTCTGTCTGAATAATTAGTAGAGGGAAATAAGCGGAATAACTATTCTTTAGACTTCATTGCAATGAGAGAGTGAATAGTAAACATCGTGGTTGTTGTTTAGAGACGATTGTACAAAAACATGTATACGTTATTGAATGTAAAGGTATCTTTAACTTACGATAATTGGTAAGGTGTTGGTCCGGTATTGGATTCCGGTGTATACTTCTAAAGAGAAGTTTAGGCGAGAGGTGCTGCTTGTGTTTGGTGAGCAGTGAACAGACTGTGTCGGCGCGGCCGCGTATGTTGGCGTGTGACGTCACCGCTACCTCCGGGAGAGCAAGGAGCTGCAATAGTAGCGCAGCAGTGTTGTAAGCTTGTAGCTAAGTGAGGCTGTCAAAGATACAGCGTGAGTAGCAATTTCCAAGCAGTGAATGCTTGATGTAGAGCTCTTTTATAGATTTACCAAAAGGAGGTGTCAGAGCCATAAGTGAAGAGGGCTGTAGTTGAATTGCTTAATTAAGAGAAGTAGGCAGACACAATAAATATGACAGGATCCCCCCCCCCAAAGATCAACACCGAGGATCAGGAGAGGGACGATCAGGATGCCTACTGTGGAAACGGGTCACCAATCTCTGGGCAGAGAGGTTGGCAGCCGGTTCCCAAGAGTCCTCAGAGGATGGGTATCCCTTCCAGTGAACCAGATACTGCAGCCGACCAAGTACTCGGCATGAATCGAGGACTTCCTGAACCTCATACTCAAAGGAAGGATCCGGCAGCTGGGGGATGATCGGGCGTAAAGGAGAATGCTGCCGTAGCTGCCTATAGGGCTTCAAGAGGGAGACATGGAATGTGGGGTGAGATTTCATGGATGGAGGCAGTCCAAGAGTGACTGCATTTGCATTAATGACCTTAACAACAGGGAATGGACCAACAAATGTAGAAGTCAATTTCCTGGAGGGTACTGGTTGATAACCAAACATAATCCCCGATAGCATAGGTTGGAGATGGAATCCTCCTTTTATCATATTGAAGTTTATATCGAGATTTTGCTATGTTGATATTCCGTTTCACCAAAGAAAATGTGTCAGATATGGTATTAAGTAGGTCGTTTACTACAGGGGACATAATAATGGATGAGGAATCCCATTCGAAGGTAGGATGAAATCCGTAATTAGTGAAGAATGGGGTTGACCTTGTGGAGGCATGAACAGAGTTATTAAAAGCGAATTCGGCATAGGGCAGGAGAGTAACCCAATTATCCTGTCTCGCAGAGATAAAACATCTCAAGTATTGCTCCAACCATTGATTTGTCCTCTCTGTTTGTCCATTAGTTTGGGGATGGAATGAGGTGCTGAGACGTCTGGTAATATTGAGTGATTGGCAAAGCTGTTTCCAAAATTTACTGGTGAACTGTGTACCCCTATCCGATGTTATAGTATGTGGAAGTCCATGTAGTTTGAAGATATGGTTGAACATAAGGGTTACAGTCTCTGAAGTGGTAGGTAGTTTATGGTAAGGAAGGAAATGAGCCATCTTGCTGAATAGATCGACTACAACAAGTATGGTATTACATTTCTGTGATTCAGGGAGGTCAACAATGAAATCTATAGCTATATCGGTCCATGGCCGGTGTGGAGTCGGTAATGGAATCAATTGTCCGAATGGGGAGGATTTCCCAGTCTTAGTTCTAGTACAAGTTTTACAGGTTTGGACATACTCAGCTGTGTCCGGGAGGAGACTAGGCCACCAGAAAAACCTCTGTACCAGTTCCTGTGTCTTATTTATACCCAGATGTCCCGCCAGTTGTGAATCATGTAAGGTCTTAAGTACAGTTGTTCTGAGTGAAGGGGGTACGTAGACTCGTTCTTGGTGATAGTAGAGTCCATCATCATGCAAGGTGAGATTGTGAAGAGGTTTTTGGACGTCGGAGAGTTGTTCGGACTTGAAATGAACAGTCTGTTCTGTGGTCAGGCCTAAAATCCTATCCGCTGGTATAAGAGGTGCTTCAGTGAGAGGTATCATGGGGTCTATAAATTGTCTGGATAAGGCATCAGCCTTTTTATTTTTTTGAGCAGGTCTGTATGTAATAAGATAGTTAAATCTGGAGAGAAATAGGTTCCACCGTACTTGACGTGAGCTGAGTGTACGGTTTGTTTTTAAATATTCCAAATTTTTATGGTCTGTGTAGATCAGTATTGGGAGTGTGGTTCCTTCTAATAAGTGTCTCCATTGTTCCAGGGAGCTTTTGATGGCTAATAGCTCCTTATCTCCAATCGGATAGTTAATTTCTGCGGTAGTGAGGATGCGGCAGTAGTAAGCCACTGGGTGCAAGGGCTGAGTAAGGGCAATTCTCTGGGAGAGGATAGCGCCAAGTGCGAAGTTTGAGGCATCTACTTCCAATACGTATTGTAGGGAAGGGTCAGGATAACGGAGGATGGGAGCTGTTGTGAAAGCCTTTTTTAGATACTCGAAGATTCTTTGTGACTCCTCAGTCCAGACAAATCGTAGAGTTGATTTAGTTAAGTTCGTTAGTGGTCTGGATAGCTCAGCGAAGTTCTTAATGAACTTCCTATAGAAGTTCGCGAAACCCATAAACCTCTGGATGTCCCTCTTGTTTTTTGGTACGGGCCAATTCAGAATAGCTGAGACCTTCTCATCCTCCATCTGTATGCCGGTAGGTGATATACGGTATCCTAAGAACTTTATTTCTTGTGTATGGAAAGTACATTTTTCCAGCTTTACATATAAGGAGTTATCTCTTAATCTTTTTAAAACTAAAGTCACATGTTTGATGTGTTCGTGGAGATTTGCGGAGTATATGAGGATGTCATCCAGATAGATGACCAAAAAAATATCTAAGTAATCCTTGAAAATATCGTTAATGAAATATTGAAAAGTGGCTGGTGCATTACATAAGCCAAAAGGCATGACTGTGTACTCGAATAAGCCGTATCTAGTACGAAAAGCGGTTAGCCACTCATGTCCTTGTTTAATACGTACCAAGTTGTAGGCACCTCTAAGATCAAGTTTAGTATAAATGGAGGCGCCACGGAGTCTATCAATTAGCTGTGGAATTAAGGGTAAAGGATAACGGTTCTTTATAGTACGTTTATTCAATTCCCTATAATCTATTATGGGTCTTAGGGACTGATCTTTATTTTTAACGAAGAAAATGCCTGCCCCTGCAGGCGAGGTGGAAGGGAGGATAAAGCCCTTCTGTAAATTCTCATTGATATAGCTTTTAAGGTGTTCTAGTTCTGGGTCTGATAAAGGGAATATATGACCGTAGGGAATATCAACCCCGGGTAGTAAATCAATAGGGCAGTCATATACCCTATGGGGAGGTAAGTTGGAGGATTCTTTTTTGTCAAAAACATCAGAAAATGATGAATATTCATGAGGGTATGGAGTAGCTGTATCAAAAAGAATCTGTTCCTGATGGAGACAAGTATCAGCACAGTAGGTGGAGTTAAATACTACCTGTGCCGAGGATCAGGTTATATTTGGATCATGCTGTTTGAACCAGGTGATACCTAAAATGATTGGGAACATAGGGGAAGGTATGACATCAAAACTCAAAAATTCAGTATGTAGATTGTGAGTTGTAACCCGTAATGGGATAGTATGGTACCTAATAGGCCCTGAGGCAATCTCCTTCCCATCAACAAAACGAAGGACACTGGGGATGTTTTTAGTGACAAGTGGTATTTTATTTTTAACAACAAACTGGTGATCTATATAATTGTGACTTGCTCCGGAGTCTAGGATTGCCTCAGAGTGGAGTCTGTGATGTTCCCACTGTAATAGAACAGGGAGAGTACAATGATTATTGTGAGCTTGTTTAGCAGAAAAACAAAACTGTGTGGGTAATTGCTTACCCTTCCTTCATTGGAGCTGAAGGCAATCCTTTACAGAATGGTCTAAACCCCCGCAGTACATACAGAGGTCCAGGGTCTTCCTCCTTAGTTTCTCCTGAGGTGTGAGGGGTCCTCTAATAAAACCCAGGTCCATTGGAGTCTCGGCAGCCCTAGTTGGAGGCCTATGTGAGGGAGTAATACTTGCACTTTGTGTGAGTTGTTTTGGACTAGTGTCGTGGTGGGTTCTTTTGGAGCGTCTCTCCCTGATACGCCTATCTAGAATAATACTGATGTCAATGAGGTTATCTAGGGTGTCTGGGAGTGGTTGTCTTGCTAACTCATCTTTTAGGCTTTCTGAGAGACCTAGCCTAAATTGATTCCTGAGTGAGAGGTCATTCCATTGTGTGTCTGGGGACCATTTCTTGAATTCTGCTATGTAATCCTCCACTGGCCGTTTGTTTTGGCGCAGGGATCGCATAGCAGTCTCAGCTGATAACTGCTTGTATGGGTCGTCATATAATTGCCCCATTGCTTTGAAGAATTGGTCTAAGGAGTAGAGTATGGGGTCGTTGGATTCGAAAAATAAATTCGCCCATATACGGGGTTCACCACGTAGGTAGGATATGGTAGTCAAAACCTTTAAGTGGTCAGTAGTATAGGTCTTAGGCTTCAGTTGGAAGTAAAGAAGGCATGAATTCTTAAACTCTCTAAACTCACTTCTAATACCACTGAATGGTTGTGGAGGGTTTGGTTGTGGTTCATGTGGAGTTTGAGTTGTTTTCATAGTATCTAATCGCTCATTAATGTATAATCTTAATGAGGTGTTCTCTGCCTGTAGTGCAGTTAACCCCTTAGAGAGGTTTTCAACTGTTAGTGTCAGAGCCTCTACATGTGATACTAGGGCTGCTGGGTCCATGTTAAACAGGCTTGGAAATTACTGTCAGGGTTTATTTAACTCTGTATTTCCCTGTAAGTCAAAATGGGTATTATTAGCGTAAGGACCACAACTGCAGCCTAATGGTTTTGTTTTAAGTGTATATGGCAAACTGCAACCTGTAATGGACGCAACAAGGGTACAGTGAGCCAATGCACTTAAGTTTTGATGTTAGGTTCTACAGTACAAATGGCTGAGATAACTGAACATTCTGCCCAACTCAGTATTTGTCCTGTTCACCTGGTTAGGTATGATATCATTTCCAATCTGTATACAAGTTTGGAGTAGAGACACTGTACTTAAATAGCTATAGTACAGGATAGCTTCTAGTTAAAGTAAATCACAGTAAACTATTTACAAGTTTAGGTCTGTCTGAATAATTAGTAGAGGGAAATAAGCGGAATAACTATTCTTTAGACTTCATTGCAATGAGAGAGTGAATAGTAAACATTGTGGTTGTTGTTTAGAGACGATTGTACAAAAACATGTATACGTTATTGAATGTAAAGGTATCTTTAACTTACGATAATTGGTAAGGTGTTGGTCCGGTATTGGATTCCGGTGTATACTTCTAAAGAGAAGTTTAGGCGAGAGGTGCTGCTTGTGTTTGGTGAGCAGTGAACAGACTGTGTCGGCGCGGCCGCGTATGTTGGCGTGTGACGTCACCGCTACCTCCGGGAGAGCAAGGAGCTGCAATAGTAGCGCAGCAATGTTGTAAGCTTGTAGCTAAGTGAGGCTGTCAAAGATACAGCGTGAGTAGCAATTTCCAAGCAGTGAATGCTTGATGTAGAGCTCTTTTATAGATTTACCAAAAGGAGGTGTCAGAGCTATAAGTCAAGAGGGCTGTAGTTGAATTGCTTAATTAAGAGAAGTAGGCAGACACAATAAATATGACAACTACAGAGCGGCACACTTACCCTTTGAAAAAGCCATTTTTTGGCGAAACATGTCAGGGACGTTAGGGCATTGGTGAGGAGTCCTAGGAGCTCCTGTGTTTTTAGCTAGCCTTAGGCTACCTGAACCTTACTGTAGTGTCAAATGTCATTGTGGGTAATCTTAATAATGGGGCCTGTTTAGATGCCCTGTATGTTTAATCCATACAATGCAATACCTTCTAGTGTGAAAAATTTGCACTTACTAGTAACAGCTTTTAGCTACGCTGTGGCTCAGAATATCGAAACCAACAGTTTCTGTTGCAAACTCAATATAGTTAAGTACTTCAACTAACGATAATGGAATTTCATTGAGCACAATCTCACGGCAGTTGATATAGTGTTTTAGTGCGTATTATCTTTCTTTTGTATATCGCCACATATACTAGCATAGTAAAAGCATGCCATTTGCTGTACATCATTGTTACATATGATCAAGCACTAGTGTTGTCGATCACTTGCCCAATTATTGACTTGGATTCCTTTATATATTCCAATAACTTTGCATCATCCAGCAATATTTATTTATTTATTTATTATTTATTATGCTTTATTTATTAAGCGCCAACCATGGATACAATTCATTTAAATAAAACAATACAAGACTTGTAAGATACAGGACAAAATTTACAAACACATACAGGAAGGATTGAGGGCCCTATTCCCATGGGAACTTACAAACTAGAAGGGTAGGAGGTTGAGAAACAGGAGGTGAGGACTGCAAAATTTAGAAAGATGTTAATACAGTGTTAGATGAGGGAAATGTTAGGTAAGTGAAATTAATTTATTATTGAGTTGGGTGGTAGGCTTCCCTGAACAGAAAAGTCTTCAGGGAACATTTAAAGGAAGAAAGATTAGGGCAAAGCCTGAAAGCACGAGGGAGAGTGTTACAGAGGGTAGGTGCTGCACGACAGAAGTCCTGCAGTCTAGCATGAGAGGAGGTGATAGTTGCAGATGCAAGGAGCAGGTCATTGTTGGATCTTAGTGGATGGGCTGGAGTATACTTGTGTATTAGAGAGGATAGGTAGAGGGGAGTGGCATTGGTGAGAGTTTTGTATGTAAGTCATTGCATCAACATTAAAGTTTATTACCTATTATAGTTTAAACTCTGCTATGTTCAATTATCGATACAGTGTTTCTCATTCCATCACATGGGCTTGATATTAGCCTATTGCAAACAGTACTAGTGTCTCACTAACTTAATACCTTCCATCACCAGGGGGTATATATCCAAGATATTAAGTTGTACTGTTATTATCCATTCTCAGTACCATCAGTGTTATACACAGTAATACACATATTTACTTTGATTACCCTGTAATTAAAGCAATATTTACACTACATTAGGTACCTGAGAGTGTTTTTAATCCTTTTTTCCTACTTATAGCTATACCCCAATAAAAGTTACGTTTTACTTAGATTCTTTGTTTTTCCCATTTTTTGTCATCTTCCACGTGAAGTTTACAATATGATATCTCTGATAGAAATTAGATTTTTATGACCCTGGAGTGCTACAACTGTATTCTCTCTTCTCCTGTTGCAATAATTGAATTAATACACAGCACCCATACCTTGCCTGATTTTGCGGCTGTATCAAGGACAGAGGGTCCACCAAATTTAAGGAGTGCCATTGGAATTTATTTTGTACAAAGCTAAAATGCTTGCAGTATAACTATCCTGCTGCTACTCGTAATATGCATTCCCGGCCATTCCACGTGCAATGGACAATTTTTCAGGGGTATAACTGTACCACAAAACTTGTAATCTAGCCGATTGTAAGCAGTTCTCTGAAGTTCTTATTTATATTTTTTCAGTATTTAATAACAGCTAATTAGGATAGTTGGGGCAACACAATTAAATATACCGTTCATTACAATTAGGCGTTAAAAATTGTAGCTATAAAGACTATATGCCATTATTTATCAATACAAAATAGATATTTGTGTAGTGAAATGGATATGAAGCTCAAATTCAATTCCTTATAAAATGTTTAATTAAGGAAAATAAAATTACTTTCCAATATACATTCATTAACAAAACATTGCCTCCCTCAAGATAGGCTGGGATTGCTCCACAATCTTTAATCATAGTAAAATGTATTTGACCCTGCACCTACACAGGGAATCATTAGAGCACAGCACAATATCATTTATATTTGTCCCTGCGTTGCTATAGCAAATGAGACCAGGAACCTAAATTCCTCCAACTTTTCAAAAGGTGTATCCCTGAACTGCTCTTAATTTGCAAAATCATGTAAATGATGTTAACAAAACTGCATTGGTTAAATGCTGAGACATACTAATTACCTTGTAGGCTTTTCAAACATATGACATATATGATTTTTCCACTTGTCTAGTAATAGTGTAATTTGTTGTAAGGGTAATATTTATTTTATTTATTTTTTGTGTAGAACATAATCATTAGTTCCAAAGTTAAAACATTTTGCTATGAAGAAAAAAATACGCTCATAAACTGAACAATATATATATATATATATATATATATATATATATATATATATATATATTAGTTAAAAGAGAACAGGTGGTAATCAGCGCTAAGTGTGCCCTCCCAACACCAGTCGTCTGTTGGTTCTATGAATGAAATGGCAGCCTAATACCTGAAATAGGATTACTGATAGGTCCCCACCTATCAATGTCCTATTTCTATTTATGAAGCAAATGTGTGAGTGATAAGATTAGTATTAAGGCACACAGCTCAAAAAGATTGACCAATGTTATGTCAGTTTTAATGTCAGAGGAAGATTATTGTATAAATCAAGGTCCAGTATATGTTATTTAATTCACCACTATATTTAACATATAGTTCCTGGTTTTATACTATCAGTGTAGATGTATTACAATATCTTATAGCCTTACTACAGAGTTAGGTGAGTAGGGGTATAGGTAAAAACACACACAGAGTGAATTTAAACAAAGTACATCATTCTATCAGTCCCAGATGTATCATAAACTTGTGACATCCAATTATTAGAAGTAAGTGCCCACTTACTAGATTCCACCTCAATCCTATGAGGTAAGTAAATGCGTCCCTTTAAGATAAAGTTGTCTCTCAGAAATCCCGAACAACCGATTCTCTGCCTCCTTAGTGTGGTAGAAAGTTTTTATTTCCCTTTCCTCCTTGCTTAGCTGAATCTCTCTGTCTTTGCGCGTTGTGAGTAAACCCTCCGTAGATGACCAACAAGAAATTCTGGAAACTCAGTTTCCTCAGCTCAGCAGAGTAAATTCTGTTTAAAAAGTTCTACTCAGCTGATGCCCAGCTGCAGGTAAAAAAAAAAAATGAGGCAGAGAAGCGGTTGTTCGGGATTGCTGAGAGACAACTTTATCTTAAAGGGACACATTTACTTACCTCATAGGATTGAGGTTGAATCTAGTAAGTGGGCACTTACTTCTAATAATTGGATGTCACAAGTTTATGATACATCTGGGACTGATAGAATGATGTACTTTGTTTAAATTCACTCTGTGTGTGTTTTTTATTGCATCTAGTATATGTGAACAAATTATGAAAATATTTACCTTTGTATACCACAGAGGAAACAAAAACTAATACTCATACCTATACTCCTACTCACCTAACTCTGTAGTAAGGCTATAAGATATTGTAATACATCTACACTGATAGTATAAAACCAGGAACTATATGTTAAATATAGTGGTGAATTAAATAACATATACTGGACCTTGATTTATACAATATCTTCCTCTGACATTAAAACTGACATAACATTGGTCAATCTTTTTTGAGCTGTGCGCCTTAATACTAATCTTATCACTCACACATATATATATATATATATATATATATATTCATACTTGTATAGTACATGCATGTAATTAAACGTTGCATTGCAACAGCAATTTTCCGAAGGTAAATTCCATAAAAAGTGGACAAAATAAATACTGAAGCTATGATTAACTAAGTAGTATATAGATAGTCTGCTATTTCGCCATATGCCCATTGCTTATGATGCCGATTAATAAAACAAAATGTGACAACCCTCAGAACTGTTCCATTTAAGGCATTTATTTTTCAAACTTTTAACAAAGAAACAGTACATGTTCTTGCAAGTAATTTTCACATGACACATTAGTACTAAGATTCCTTAGATCGTCGTCACATGGTTTTGGACTATTTGCTTCAGTCAAAGTAATATATCTGCTTATATACCTACAATGCCACATTACCAACACAGCTGTTAAGCCACTGAACCAAAAGACAATGATAAATTTATGAGAATAATCTGCCAGGGTGGTGAATGCTTATTACTGTGCAGCTGTTTCCAAAACTTATCCTTTACAAATGGTGTGTAACCATTATGCATCTGATGTCATCTGGCTAGTTCACTGACCAAATATATTGTTTATAAAGCATAGAAATGTTACTGTAGTTGTTGAGGAAAAAAAATATGGTTTTATATTTCAGTGCAGATCATATAATCCATTATATTTGCCAAAATAATAAAAAATAAAAAAATCAGCCACGAACCTTCTTAGCTTATGCTATAAAACAGCCAATATTATTATTGCAGTATTGCTTGCTTATAACTATGTGTTTAACCCATTAAAAGGGATTAAACATATTGATAAATTCATCTTTAGAGCAGCAGTGCATTACTAGGACCTCGCTAAACACATCTGGTAAGCCAATGACAAGAGGCATAGGTATAGCCATTGAGTATGCTTTTCAAGAAAGGATAAACTAAAAGAACAAAGAACATTTCAAAACTGAAGTGAATTAAAAAGTGTCTTAACATTAAATAGTCTAAACCATGAAAATGTAATGTTTACTTTCAACATCATTCAATAATGATGTATTAGATGGTCCGGGAGCAAAATATGTAGACATAGGTACAGTAATTTTACAGTAAATTTGTCCCCCTTAACATGCTACCCATGACTTGCTACCACATATAATGAACATTTCAATAACCAAGTATTGAATTTGTGTGTAGCGAGTGAGATAAGTAAGTCTGATCTTCCTGTAGTCTCACACCATTTGAATGGGTATGTTCTTGTGAACAATGGTTTGTGGTTTCAGCGCTCACTGCCAAGTGTTTCAAATACAAAAGTATTATTAAGGAGCAGTAACACTTTGCAGATGGTATAACAAGCAAAAGAAAATGTATTTTACAGTAAAGTGAAATATACTGAAATTAAGTTGTCATTAGAAAAAAAAATAATAATTTTTTATAATATAACATTTTCAAATGATCTGTTTTTAAAAAAAAATAAAAATAAAGTAATTTTGTAAATGAATACATTTTATAAAATCTTGTTTTTACGGGTTATTTAAAGGACCATTAAATACTGTAGAGAGTTGCATATTCAACAAGGTCATCATAAAAAGACAATGCAATGTACTTCGCAGGAATTTTAAATGAGCAGTAGATTTTTTTTTTTCTGACAAATTTATTTTAATTTGCCAGCCCCCGTGTCATGTGACAGCCATCAACCAATCACATACTCATATGCATATACACTGTGAACTCTCGCGGATGCTCAGTAGGAGCTGGTGCTTCAGAAAGTGTGTATATAAAAAGACTGTAAAATTTGATAATGGAAGTAAATTAGAAAGTTTCTAAAAACTGCTGCTCTATCTGAATCATGATAGTTTAATTTTGGCTTTCGTGTCCCTTAATCATTTAATTAGCACTTTCTAAGACTTGCATGTTTAATATGGGAAATGTAAAGATGGCACAGATGTCTGAGTCTGGGACATTTGCACAATCTTCTTTTTTATTTTATAGTGTAATTTTGCTGAACTTCTTTTCACCAGGGGCCCCTTTTTGCATTGAAAACACCTAGTATCACAGGATATTTTTTATGCATAAAACACCACACAAGTGAGGGAATCATTAGCCAAAATAAGTGACGTTTATAGCCATTGCTTATCACTAACGGTCTGCCTATTGGTGTACCAAGAGCACATTCTAGTGATATATGGTACGAAAAGTGGGAGTTTCAAAATGCATGATAGCTTTTGGTTATTATTTTTAATGGATATTTGTGTCATAAATAAATAAGCTTACTAGAAGAGTCTTGTCCCTTTAAGCCAGTAGCAGGTGATTTTTCTTTCTTAGCCAATAAGATTTGCTATTGGATTACAGACTGTGCATAAAGTTGCATAGTTTCTTTAAAATATAAAAATCTATTAAAGGGACACTGAATCCAATTTTTTTCACGATTCAGATAAAGCATGCAATTTTAAGCAACTTTTTAATTTACACCTATTATCAATTTTTTCCTTATTCTCTTGCTATCTTTATTTGAAAAGCAAGAATGTAAGTTTAAAAGCCGGCCCATTTTTAGTTCACAACCTGGGTTGTCCTTGCTGATTGGACAGCAGCAATAAACAAGTGCTGTCTAGGGTCCTCAACCAAAAATTGTCTGACTCCTTAGCTTAGATGCCTTCTTTTTCAAATAAAGATAGCAAGAGAACGAAGAAAAATTGATAATAGGAGTAAATTAGAAAGTTGCTTAAAATTACATGCTCTATCTGAATCATGAAAAAAAAATTGGGTTTAGTATCTCTTTAACCTTTTTCATACAAAATAAAAGTAATGGTTTATTGTCGATCGTACATATACATGCTAGAAAATTTCTGAGTGCATTATTCCTTTAATACTCAAATAATTATTTGTCCCTTTTTAAAAATGTTTAAAAAAGGCTTTTAAAATGATAAAAAGTTATTTTTAGCTAGCTATTGGTATTCTGTCTGTGTGTATTGTAATATTTTTTTAACTATATTTGAATAACCAACAATTTATTGATGAGACATATTTCATTCACCAATGACAAAGACAATAGAACTTAACATAATTGTGCCACAGATAATTATACAACTATCATTTTGCATCACAGCTGAAAAGGGTAATCAACTTACTGCTTATGCTTGCTTAAAATAATTTACATTCATTTGCGTAAAAGACTGATAGATTACATTTTGATTACAGTTTGAAAATAATGAATACAGATTCACTCAGTGAAAGGTTTATGTAGGACATGATTAATGATGAGATCACTTACTGTTCAATTTCATTCCTGTGTTTCTCTGTTTAAAATCAAGTGTAGATGCGCATAAAAATCTGCTCACATTAAACATGCATCTTGCATGTTGTCAAAGAAAACATCTAACAGTGTTCTAAAAATGTGAATTTGTGGTTTTAGATAGATCGATCATTCTTTAATTAAGTTTAAGTTGTTAATAATAATATTTCCCTTCATAATTTTGTTCAATCAATACTTATGCTGTCTACCTGTCCATATTTTCTAGTGTGTTTCTGATATTGTGTAAACATTGCATGAATGTCAAATGTATTTTAAACATGCAATGATCTTTCAATATATTTACCTTTTCTAAATTTTTGTTGAGATTTTTATAAAAAAAAAACCTGTGCACCAGCATTTGTAAATACAACACTTGCTCAGAAAGCCTAAGGTGCTTGTACTATCTGGTAATGATTCAATTTGTTGATTGCTGACATGATACACGTCCCACTTGTGCTCTGAGCAACTGCAGTATTTAAAATGCTGGTGCACTGAGCATATCTAGCTATGATTCACATGCACGTGCAGAGAACAATGTTTACACTTAAACAAAGATAACATTTACTAGAAGCATTGTTTCCAGTACATGTATATTGCAAATATGTTTCTGTTCAAAAATGTAATTTATCTATGTGCATTAAAGTGATGGTAAACTCACTTAAGTTAATTTACATAGTATGAAAGCACTTTTAAATATATGCATATTGATGCTAGTATTTCTATTACACACACACTATAGCTATTGTTATACCCATTTTTATGCGCCTCGGTTCCCTGCTTCTATACTGCATCCGTATCTGAATTTTTTATGCTTTAGTGTGACAGGCAGCTGTTACATCCAATAGGAGCTGCACCATATGCCCTATGTGACCTACTGCCAGCACGCTCCCGTGCTGGTAACTTCAAGCCACATCTGTTTGAGGTAGAACCGTGCAAGTGCAGTTCACTACGCTCTTTGCGCTGCTTAAACAGTGAATCTGCTTCACCGTAGAGATTCACTGTTTGCTGCAGGGACAAGATCGGCACATGTGTTTGCTTTTTTTTTTTTTGCGAGTAAGCAGCGCAAAGAGCATAGTGAACTGCACTTGCGCAGTTCTACCTCAAACAGATGTGGCTTGAAGTTACCAGCACGGGAGCGTGCTGGCAATAGGTAACATAGAGCATATGGTGCAGCTCCTATTGGATGTAACAGCTGCCTGTCACACTAAAGCATAAAAATTCAGATACGAGGCAGTATAGAAGCAGGGAACAGAGGTGCATAAAAATGGGTATAACTATAGCTATAGTGTGTGTGTAATAGAAATACTAGCATCAATATGCATATATTTAAAAGTGCTTTCATACTATGGCCTAGATTTGGAGTTTGGCGGTAAAAGGGCTGTTAACGCTCCGCGGGCTTTTTTCTGGCCGCACCATAAATTTAACTCTGGTATCGAGAGTTTAAACAAATGCTGCGTTAGGCTCCAAAAAAGGAGCGTAGAGCATTTTTACCGCAAATGCAACTCTCGATACCAGAGTTGCTTACGGACGCGGCCGGCCTCAAAAACGTGCTCGTGCACGATTCTCCCATAGGAAACAATGGGGATGTTTGAGCTGAAAAAAAACCTAACACCTGCAAAAAAGCAGCGTTCAGCTCCTAACGCAGCCCCATTGTTTCCTATGGGGAAACACTTCCTACGTCTGCACCTAACACTCTAACATGTACCCCGAGTCTAAACACCCCTAACCTTACACTTATTAACCCCTAATCTGCCGCCCCCGCTATCGCTGACACCTGCATATTTTTTTTAACCCCTAATCTGCCGCTCCGTAAACCGCCGCAACCTACGTTATCCCTATGTACCCCTAATCTGCTGCCCTAACATCGCCGACCCCTATATTATATTTATTAACCCCTAATCTGCCCCCCTCAACGTCGCCGACACCTGCCTACACTTATTAACTCCTAATCTGCCGAGCGGACCTGAGCGCTACTATAATAAAGTTATTAACCCCTAATCCGCCTCACTAACCCTATCATAAATAGTATTAACCCCTAATCTGCCCTCCCTAACATCGCCGACACCTACCTTCAATTATTAACCCCTAATCTGCCGAGCGGACCTCACCGCTACTATAATAAATGTATTAACCCCTAAAGCTAAGTCTAACCCTAATACTAACACCCCCCTAAGTTAAATATAATTTACATCTAACGAAATAAATTAACTCTTATTAAATAACTTATTCCTATTTAAAGCTAAATACTTACCTGTAAAATAAATCCTAATATAGCTACAATATAAATTATAATTATATTATAGCTATTTTAGGATTAATATTTATTTTACAGGCAACTTTGTAATTATTTTAACCAGGTACAATAGCTATTAAATAGTTAAGAACTATTTAATAGTTACCTAATTAAAATAATAACAAATTTACCTGTAAAATAAATCCTAACCTAAGATATAATTAAACCTAACACTACCCTATCAATAAATTAATTAAATAAACTACCTACAATTACCTACAATTAACCTAACACTACACTATCAATAAATTAATTAAACACAATTCCTACAAATAAATACAATTAAATAAACTAGCTAAAGTACAAAAAATAAAAAAGAACTAAGTTACAAAAAATAATAAAATATTTACAAACATAAGAAAAATATTACAACAATTTTAAACTAATTACACCTACTCTAAGCCCCCTAATAAAATATCAAAGCCCCCCAAAATAAAAAATTCCCTACCCTATTCTAAATTAAAAAAGTTACAAGCTCTTTTACCTTACAAGCCCTGAACAGGGCCCTTTGCGGGGCATGCCCCAAGGATTTCAGCTCTTTTGCCTGTAAAAAAAAAACATACAATACCCCCCCCCCCCAACATTACAACCCACCACCCACATACCCCTAATCTAACCCAAACCCCCCTTAAATAAACCTAACACTAAGCCCCTGAAGATCTTCCTACCTTGTCTTCACCATACCAGGTTCACCGATCCGTCCTGGCTCCAACATCTTCATCCAACCCAAGCGGGGGTTGGCGATCCATCATCCGGTGCTGAAGAGGTCCAGAAGAGGCTCCAAAGTCTTCCTCCTATCCGGCAAGAAGAGGACATCCGGACCGGCAAACATCTTCTCCAAGCGGCATCTTCAATCTTCTTCCATCCGGTGCGGAGCGGGTCCATCTTGAAGCAGGCGACGCGGATCCATCCTCTTCTTCCGTTGTCTCCCGACGAATGACGGTTCCTTTAAGGGACGTCATCCAAGATGGCGTCCCTCGAATTCCGATTGGCTGATAGGATTCTATCAGCCAATCGGAATTAAGGTAGGAATTTTCTGATTGGCTGATGGAATCAGCCAATCAGAATCAAGTTCAATCCGATTGGCTGATCCAATCAGCCAATCAGATTGAGCTCGCATTCTATTGGCTGATCGGAACAGCCAATAGAATGCGAGCTCAATCTGATTGGCTGATTGGATCAGCCAATCGGATTGAACTTGATTCTGATTGGCTGATTCCATCAGCCAATCAGAAAATTCCTACCTTAATTCCGATTGGCTGATAGAATCCTATCAGCCAATCGGAATTCGAGGGATGCCATCTTGGATGACGTCCCTTAAAGGAACCGTCATTAGTAGGGAGACAACGGAAGAAGAGGATGGATCCGCGTCGCCTGCTTCAAGATGGACCCGCTCCGCACCGGATGGAAGAAGATCGAAGATGCCGCTTGGAGAAGATGTTTGCCGGTCCAGATGTCCTCTTCTTGCCGGATAGGAGGAAGACTTTGGAGCCTCTTCTGGACCTCTTCAGCACCGGATGATGGATCGCCAACCCCCGCTTGGGTTGGATGAAGATGTTGGAGCCAGGACGGATCGGTGAACCTGGTATGGTGAAGACAAGGTAGGAAGATCTTCAGGGGCTTAGTGTTAGGTTTATTTAAGGGGGGTTTGGGTTAGATTAGGGGTATGTGGGTGGTGGGTTGTAATGTTGGGGGGGGGTATTGTATTTATTCTTTTACAGGCAAAAGAGCTGAAATTCTTGGGGCATGCCCCGCAAAGGGCCCTGTTCAGGGCTGGTAAGGTAAAAGAGCTTGTAACTTTTTTAATTTAGAATAGGGTAGGGAATTTTTTATTTTGGGGGGCTTTGTTATTTTATTAGGGGGCTTAGAGTAGGTGTAATTAGTTTAAAATTGTTGTAATATTTTTCTTATGTTTGTAAATATTTTTTTATTTTTTGTAACTTAGTTCTTTTTTATTTTTTGTACTTTAGCTAGTTTATTTAATTGTATTTATTTGTAGCAATTTTATTTAATTAATTTATTGATAGTGTAGTGTTAGGTTAATTGTAGGTAATTGTAGGTAGTTTATTTAATTATTTTATTGATAGGGTAGTGTTAGGTTTAATTATATCTTAGGTTAGGATTTATTTTACAGGTAAATTTGTTATTATTTTAACTAGGTAGCTATTAAATAGTTCTTAACTATTTAATAGCTATTGTACCTAGTTAAAATAATTACAAAGTTGCCTGTAAAATAAATATTAATCCTAAAATAGCTACAATGTAATTATAATTTATATTGTAGCTATATTAGGATTTATTTTACAGGTAAGTATTTAGCTTTAAATAGGAATCATTTATTTAATAAGAGTTAATTAATTTCGTTATATGTAAATTATATTTAAGTTAGGGGGGTGTTAGTGTTAGGGTTAGACTTAGCTTTAGGGGTTAATCAATTTATTAGAATAGCGGTGAGCTCCGGTCGTCAGATTAGGGGTTAATAATTGAAGGTAGGTGTCGGCGATGTTAGGGAGGGCAGATTAGGGGTTAATACTATTTATGATAGGGTTAGTGAGGCGGGTTAGGGGTTAATAACTTTATTATAGTAGCGCTCAGGTCCGCTCGGCAGATTAGGGGTTAATAAGTGTAGGCAGGTGGAGGCGACGTTGAGGGGGGCAGATTAGGGGTTAATAAATATAATATAGGGGTCGGCGGTGTTAGGGGTAGCAGATTAGGGGTACATAGGGATAACGTAGGTGGCGGCGCTTTGCGGTCGGAAGATTAGGGGTTAATTATTTTAAGTAGCTGGCGGCGACGTTGTGGGGGGCAGGTTAGGGGTTAATAAATGTAATACCGGGGTCGGCGGGGTTAGGGGCAGCAGATTAGGGGTACATAAGTATAACGTAGGTGGCGGTCGGCAGATTAGGGGTTAAAAATTTTAATCGAGTGGCGGCGATGTGGGGGGAGCTCGGTTTAGGGGTACATAGGTAGTTTATGGGTGTTAATGTACTTTAGGGTACAGTAGTTAAGAGCTTTATGAACCGGCGTTAGCCAGAAAGCTCTTAACTCCTGCTATTTTCAGGCGGCTGGAGTTTTGTCGTTAGAGCTCTAACGCTCACTTCAGAAACGACTCTAAATACCAGCGTTAGAAAGATCCCATTGAAAAGATAGGATACGCAAATGGCGTAGGGGGATCTGCGGTATGGAAAAGTCGCGGCTGAAAAGTGAGCGTTAGACCCTTTAATCACTGACTCCAAATACCGGCGGTAGCCTAAAACCAGCGTTAGGAGCCTCTAACGCTGGTTTTGACGGCTACCGCCGAACTCCAAATCTAGGCCTATGTAAATTAACTTAAGTGAGTTTCCCATCACTTTAAGGTTTTGACTCAATTTATTACTGATTTATATATCTTGTACTATGTACTGACATAAGATATATTTCAGAAAAAAACGTTTAGTAATATAACATATGACACTTTATTATATGAAATTAGTTTTAAATTAAACTGACGTTCATTTGTTATGAAATTATGCACACATTTGCCCACAAACAAGCTTTGTGTTTAAATAAAAAGTAGTTTACATTTTGGTGCACCACTTCTATGGACTGTTAGATTGCATTTAAACTACAAATGATCATATGTGTTTAATTGAACAGAATATGATTATTTTTATGTTTTGTTATTTTGGGATACATGAAAAGACATGAGGCATGCTAATGTTATACAAAAGTCTTGCTTTGCAAATATGTTCCAGAGCACTTATAGTAGGTGAAATTATGAGAGAAAATAAACATCTGGCATCACTGCAGGCTTATTTTTGACAAATGCATACATCATGTGTCTTTTAGTACTGGGATTTTTACACTGTTATGCTAAAGCTATTTTGGTTAAGACAATAAATGTTCAGTACATGATATGTAAATTATAGATTTAAATTGACTGGAGTCTAACCTTTGTTAAATCAGCTATAATGGTACCTATTATGTATTCTATTAATAAAGTATATTCAAGTTATGAAATGAAACTGACTGCATGGTTTATTTTGTTCTTCTTTGTAGAGCCAAGCAGTGGCCCACTACAAAGGCACCAAACATGCCAAGAAGCTCAAAGCATTGGAAGCCATGAAAAATAAGCAGAAATCTGTTGCTACCAACGACAATGGAAAGACTCTCTTTACTTCCATCCCTACTAATACTATCAATGCCAGCTGTGAGAAAACAGGTTAAGCAATAATCTTTCTTTTGTTTTTTGTTTGCTTGTTGAACTATTTGTCTAGTTATGTGATTGCTACATTGATTCACTTTTGATTCATCATTCTTTACAGTATTGATTTTTACCTTCTTTTCAATATACTTTTTGAGACTAAGACAATTATTTACTATCCATTTTATTTAAGAAAACAGAATGAACACATTATTCTGTAAAATACACAAACATTCTGATTTAATCTCCCGGTGGATATATACAGACATTTTATTGTGAAATATTCCAAACTATGACTTATGACATTTTACGTTTACTGATGTAATTGCGCAAAAATGACATATATGCTACATCTAAACTGGGAGCAGCTGTGTTAAATTTAGTACTCACGAAAAGAGTAAGTTACATTTAAAATAATACTATTGTACAAACTGGTGTAGACTGAAAAGTAAAAAAAAAATCCCAATAAAAATCAGTGTATTCTTTAAAACATTATTTAGTATTGGTTGGGTAACTTAATAAAAAGTCATAACTTGCTCTTCCTTCTTCACCTAGTAACACAGGTCCAAATAAAAAAACCTTCTGTATGTAGAGTGAACAACATTAAAATGATGCTTAAATAAAATCTACACCTTAATATTTAATTCAAGACTCAATATATTTATGAGTAGATACATTAATAGTTATTTTCAGTTGAAACACACACAGCAAAGTCTCATTTTATATGATGAAGTGAAGGCTCTCATGATCCTACTGTGTTGATTTCTTGTCTGGGAGTATCTGCAATAAACTTCTAACTTAACCAGTTATTGAGACTGTCCAGCGGAAATTAAAGGGACATGAAACCCAACATTTTTCTTTCATGATTCAGATAGAGAATACAATTTTAAGCAATTTTCCAATTTACTTCTATTATTAAATTTGCTTCCTTCTCTTGTTATCCTTTGCTAAAAGGTTTATCTAGACAAGCTCAGGGGCAGCAGAGATCCTAGATTGGTGGCTGCATATATATAACGATTGTCATTGGCTCACCCATGTGTTCAGATAGAAACCATAAGATAATAGAAGTAAATTAGAAAGTTGTTTAAAAATGTTTTCTCTATCTGAATGTAACCAGACTTATGTGTTTCTACTTATACTGATATCACTGGTTAATTAGTAGAGAACAAATTAAATATTTATATAACTCACATATATTAAGAAAATAGATTAGCAATGTAAAGTTTCATGTATTTAAGGCTCATGCTGCAGATTTTTAATTCCTTGCAAACAACTTTTTCTAATTGCCTTTGGTTTGTGATGTTGATGAACTGACTAATTGAATGCGCCTCTAAGCATGAATATGACATTATTTGTTATCATCTGTGCCGTTATTTGCTGATGTTAACATGTATGTGATCTTTTAAACATATTTTAAAAAATATAGAAGATAAATCATTTGTTGAAAAAGATCTACAAAAAAAGACACTGCAACTGTTTGTCACCAATGTATTACATTGCAGTCCTAGTACTTACCCCTTGAAAATCTCATCCTATAATATAAAAAGCCAAGTGTGTTTGTCTGAAGCTGTCATGCGCAGTATAGACAGCGCAAGGACAAACACACATGGCCTTACACAAACTAACCTGATCTGCTGTCCGGAGGGAGTGAACAGGGCCAGGACATGACGGGGCATGATGTGGGCATGACCAGCCGGAGCAGGCATGGTGTGAGCATGGTCTGTAGAGGGAGTGCGCAAAAAAAGTGCAAGACAGAGCAAAAGAGAGGGACGAGAGAGAGCAAAAGAGGGGGCAGACAGAGCACAAAAGAGAGAGAGCATCAAGAGAACAAAAGAGAGGGGGAGAGAGAGCACAAAAGAGAGGGGGGAGAGAGAGCACAAAAGAGGGGGGGAGAGAGAGAGCACAAAAGGAAGGGGGAGAGAGAGAGCACAAAAGAGAGGGGGGGAGACAGAGTGCACAAAAGTGACGGGGAGAGAGAGCACAAAAGAGAGGGGGAGAGAGAGCATAAATGAGAGCAATGGGAGAGAGCACAAAAGAGAGGGGGAGAGAGAGCACACAGAGAGGGGAAGAGAGAGCACAAAAGTTATGGGGGAAGAGAGAGAGAGCACAAAATAGAGGGGGGCATAAAAGAGCACAAAAGAGAGGGAGCAGAAAGGGCATAAAAGAGAGGGGGCAGAAAAAGCACAAAAGAGATGAGGCAGAAGAAGCACAAAGAGAGCAGGGAGAGAGAGCATAAAAGAGGGAGGGAGAGAGATCACAAAAGAGAGGGGGGAGATAGAGCACAAAAGAGAGGGGGGAGAGAGAGCACAAAAGAGAGGGGGGAGAGAGAGCACAAAAGAGAGGGGGAGAGAGAGCACAAAAGGGAGAGGGGAGAGAGAGCACAAAAGAAAGGGGGGAGAGAGAGCACAAAAGACAGGGGGGAGAGAAAGCACAAAAGAGAGGGACACAGAGAGAGAAAGCACAAAAGAGAGGAGGGAGAGAGAGAGCACAAAAGAGAGGTGGGCAGAGAGAGAACACAAAAGAGAGGGGGGCAGAGAAAGAGAGAGAGCACAAAAAAGAGGGGAACACAGAGAGAGAACATAAAAGAGAGGGGGACAGAGAGAGAGAGCAAGGGGTGGGACCACTGTACTGTAAAAAATGGCACGTGTGCACAGGCTTTATGACTATTAAGAATATATTTATCTCAACTAGTTTGCTGTGGCCAAACAGGGAAGTGTATAAATAAGTTACTACACTGATTGAGTTATTACTGTATAGAATGTTAAGAGGTTCTGGTTCTGAAATCTGTAGTATGCAGTCCAACATCTTTATTCAAAAATCAAGTTTTGAAAGTAAATGACAGGAAAAATGACAAAATAAATAACGTATATTGCAAATATTTTTTTTCTACATTTCTCTAGATTGTTAAGCATTTTTTGAGTTTAATGTTCCAGGTTTTAAACAAAAGTGAGTCATTTTCTTAAAATAGGCTCCATCTAGATGACTATCTATTATCATCGAAGGCAGCTAAGCTACTGCAACAATATCTAAAGTTTGGTAGTAAAACACTTGCGTTAGTTGTAGGCTTGATTGGGTTAATTATTATTATTATATTAAATCAAAGCAAGAAATTGTGGTAATTTATGTAAAGGAGGGCAGTGACAGGTCAGACAACAAAGCTGGTAGCAGTAGGCAGATTGCATTGATCTGAGGGCCAGCAGAGTTACAGTCAACAGGCTAGTATAAGGCCATAAGTAGGTAATACACCAAAGTTACATTTTGTAGTGGTTAGCAGCCAGTAAGGATAACATTCAGGTACAACAATCTTTCTGTACAGAGGTCAGGTACTTGTAGGGTGAGTTGTCTTGTACAAGCAGGCTAGCAGGCTAGTGGACACACCAGGACAGGCTGGAAACAGGAAGATCAGGTTACAGAGCAGGATGGTACCTTCTAGGGTAGTAGATAGAGTGAACAATAATGCCCTGTAACTTTCCCTACATGCAGGGTTTATAACTCAGTAAAATGCCAGGCACTAAAAAATAATTTTAAAAACTTGAGTCATGTGCAAATTCATGAGACAGAATGCCACAGTGGACCCCAAGACTGAAGCCCTGCAGCTGCAAACAGTTGGGCATGATAGTCATGTATAAACATTTGGATTTTTATACTGCACTTTCTGAATACAACTACTTATGATTAGCAGCAATATTACTGTCTCACAGTTAAAATAAGAATAAATGCATTTGCAAATACTGCAAGTATTTTAGCAATTAAGTCAGAGAAAAGAACAGAAAAAAATGTGTCCCTAGTTAATCATTGACCTACAAAATCGCTATTCAGCAATTTAATTAAATAGGAATAGTGCCCCAGTGCTAGAAAATAGAAAAACCCTTAATAGAGCAAAATTAGTTCCCTTAACCCTAATATATTCATATTTTATAATGTTTAGTATTAGTGGTTGGCTGTATAAAGTAAGCAGAAATATATTCAGGCTGAAATCTCTACCACTTCCATTATAGTGACTAAATTAAAGCAATAAACAGTAAATCATTGGATAACTTGTATAGTTTTTGTACAAATAAAAAGCGACTAACTAAAAATTTATTGGCTACAAGTGGCAGATTTTTTCACTTGTGCCCTAACTGTGCTGAAAGTAAACTTTTAGCGCGGGTGGGTTAGCCTGCTTATTACAAGTTGAAAGTAAAAATGAAGCGTGCAAGCGAAACCTGGGGCGCGATCACATATATGGCGCAGGTTTCGGCGCAAGCATGGGAACCTGCACCGGCCATAATTTCACCTCGCACATCAGGGTATTACATATACTGCGCTGTTAGATGCTAAACTAGCGTAAGTAAGACAAACTGGCGATCTTCTGAAATGTGCGCAAATACAAATTTCAGTCGTCGTAAGTAACTTACACCATTATTTTGTCCATGGAAAGTGTCAATAAAGAGTAGTTTTTTGCAAATTAGACTAACACTCGTAAAAATGAACCGCGATATCAAATATAACTGCGACACGTAATTACGCTATTAGAATTAAATCAAAGTAGTTTGAAATAACATGCCCTATTTAAAACAAGAAGGTTTTCTGTGGACTTGACTGTCCCTTTATATATTTTTCTCATCAATGCCAAGCTGTGTTAACATTAGAATAAATTATACTCCAGTGGGTTCTAAAGAGATGAAGGTAATACAATTATGATTTCCCATTGTTCTCTCCTCCAAGTATTGTTGATTGTTTTGAGAACAAATTTAAAGTTAATAAGCAAGTATATCTCCACAATGTGATAAAGTACCTACAAGTTCAATCCATTTGATTATGTTGTGGTTTCAAACTACTGTATTTCAAATACACAAATAAACATTAAAAAAACAATATCATAGTATACTGTCCCTTTAACCTTGAGATGCTGCTTATGTGTTTGTTAAGGCTTCCAGGGAGTTACGTTGCTTTTTTAGTCAGTGCAAGGGTTGCTGCGCCTGCAATATGTGGCGAGATGAGAATGGAGTAGATTTTCTGAATTCTGCGCGAGTAAGTCCTTACGTGGCATATTGGATACCAAATTGTGCGGCTGTTCTATGTTAGTCTAGGGGGATAAAAATTACGGCCGAAGGGAGAAATATACGCACATAACTTGTATGCTACACCGTATATGTAATACCAAAATCACATAAAATCCGGCAGCGGAGGATTTTGCGGGCGACACTGCATATGTAATGGAGGCCCTGGTGCACGCTAACTCAAAACTTAGGATATCATGGCCGTTTTAACCCTCCATAAAATTCAATGGAACAAGATGTTAAAAAAACCTCACATATTGTTAGGATGCTAACCCGACATGCATTAGACCAACTGAGCTAAACCTGAATGTAGTTATGCATAGTTTACATTCCAATGTTCTTCACAATCAAGAACATTTTATTTTTCTTTTAAAATATAAATTTAATTATATATCTTATATTTGTTTAAAAATATACACTGAAGAACATTGTAATGTAAAATATTTACAGTAAAAACACAGAAAAACATATTAAAAATATTAAAATTCATAAAAAACATTTTTTCATGTTTAAATGTATTTGAGTGGCTTCAAAGTGTATATACATATACAGGTGGCCCTTGATTTACTACTGTTCAATTTGCACCGTTTCAGAATAACAACCTTTTTTTCAGTCATGTGACTGCTATTGAAAAGCATTGAGAAGCAGTGCATTGCTTAAAATAGCCAGTAGGTGCAGTTGTCCGCTTGTGTTGCAAAGATATGCAAGCCAAGCAAGCCGAAATTAATCAGTTTAACCAGACCTGAGCTATCGAGCAGCTTGCAAAGGAACAAGATCTTCCTGACTATAAATAAATCCAGATTGGAATGCATAGAAAGAACTGTTTGCAGAAAAATGCAAGTAAAGTCTGTGTTGAGTGATTATTTTATTAGGTTTATAATGCTGTTTAGCATTTCAAGTCTTCATTTCAAAGCTTTAAAAATAATGTATTAGGTGTTACTTATGCCAATTTTGAGAGGGGCCTGGAACCTAACTCCCTCACTTCTCATTGACTTACATTATAAACTGGGTTTAAATTTGCATTGGTGTCGATTTACAACCATTCCTTCTGGAACCTAACCCTGGCATAAACTGAGGGCTACCTGTATATATATATATATATATATATATATATATATATATATATATATACTGTATATACAAATATACAGTTAGATACATAAACCCAACAGCAGTACACTAATTATTAATGTGCGCTAACCCGGCATGAATTATCTTAAGGTGCATTATGTATTTATTAAATATAAAAGTTTAATAAATATAAATAATTAATGTAAATAATTATTATAGATGTACTAGCATATTTTAAATAATCCATATAATATATATACAGGTACAAATCTTCAAATTTGGAATTAAAAAAATCTAAACATATTCTGAAATCCAAACTTATTAAAAAATAAAATGATCAAAATTACTATTTTCCCTGCCTATATGTTACAATTTACTCTGCCTGTGTCTTTGGTTTGCTTTTATTTTATTTTTTTAAATGCAAATAATCGTATATGTTTATTTAAAACAACAAATATTATTTATGTATACAAAAATATTACAAATTATATAAAACTACCTTTAGGTTGCATGTATAAAATGTATTATGACATGTAAATATTGCCTAAATGACAAGATATTGATGTTTACACGTAGGCCCATCCCCTCTTTAAACTGTCCCATTTTACAAATGCAAGTATTAGACATGTGCGGTTCGTTTCGGATTAATTCGGAAATTCTGTAAATTCGGTAAATTCGGAGATTCGGATCGATTCGGATTTCCGAATTAAAATACTTCCGAATCTACCGAATGAATCCGAAATAGCTGCCGTATCTCCGAATAAATCCGAATTAGCTCGTTAAGATTCGGCATTTCCCCATAGGAAACAATGGGAGTTTCGGCTGAAAAAAAACTAACACCGCAGCCCCATTGTTTCCTATGGGGAAACACTAAGTCTGCACCTAACACCCTAACATGTACCCCGAGTCTCTAAACACCCCTAATCTAACACTTATTAACCCCTAATCTGCCGCCCCCGCTATCGCTGACACCTGCATTATTTTATTAACCCCTAATTTGCCGACCGAATATCGCCGCCACCTACATTATAGCTATTAACCCCTAATCTGCTGTCCCTAACACCGCCGACCCCTACATTATAGTTATTAACCCCTAATCTGCCTCCCCCAACGTCGCCGCAATCTAACTACAAGTATTAACCCCTAATCTGCCGACCCGATATCGCCGCCGCCTACATTATAGCTATTAACCCCTAATCTGCTGTCCCTAACACCGCCGACCCCTACATTATAGTTATTAACCCCTAATCTGCCTCCCCCAACGTCGCCGCAATCTAACTACAAGTATTAACCCCTAATCTGCCGACCCGATATCGCCGCCGCCTACATTATAGCTATTAACCCCTAATCTGCTGTCCCTAACACCGCCGACCAATACATTATAGTTATTAACCCCTAATCTGCCTCCCCCCAACGTCGCCGCAATCTAACTACAAGTATTAACCCCTAATCTGCCGACCGCAAATCGCCGCCACTATAATAAATGTATTAACCCCTAAACCGCCGCACTCCCGCCTCGCAAACACTATAATACATTTTATTAACCCCTAATCTGCCCTCCCTAACATCGCCGCCACCTACCTACAATTATTAACCCCTAATCTCCCGCCCCCATCGTCGCCGCTACTATAATAAGGTTATTAACCCCTAAACCTAAGTCTAACCCTAACACTAACACCCCCTAACTTAAATATAATTTAAATAAAACGAAATAAGTTTACTATAGTTAAATAAATGAATCCTATTTAAAACTAAAGACTTACCTGTAAAATAAACCCTAAGATAGCTGCAATATAACTAATAGTTACTTTGTAGCTATTTTAGGATTTATTTTTATTTTACAGGCAACTTTGTATTTATTTTAACTAGGTACAATAGTTATTAAATAGTTAATAACTATTTAATAACTACCTAGCTAAAATAAATACAAATTTACCTGTAAAATAAATCCTAACCTAAGTTACACTAACACCTAACACTACACTATCATTAAATTAACTAAATAAATGAATCATATTTAAAACAAAATACTTACCTGTAAAATAAACCCTAATATAGCTGCAATATAACTAATAGTTACATTGTAGCTATTTTAGCATTTATATTTATTTTACAGACAACTTTGTATTTATTTTAACTAGGTACAATAGCTATTACATAGTTATTGACTAATTAATAGCTACCTAGTTAAAATAATTACAAAATTACCTGTAAAATAAATCCTAACCTAAGTTACAATTAAACCTAACACTACACTGTCATTAAATAAATTAACTACAAGTACCTACAATTATCTACAATTAAATAAACTAAAGTACAAAACCCCCCCACTAAATTACAAAAAAAAACAAACACTAAATTACAAAAAATAAAAAAATATTACAAGAATTTTAAACTAATTACACCTAATCTAAGCCCCCTAATAAAATAACAAAGCCCCCCAAAATAAAAAAAAAATGCCCTACCCTATACTAAATTACAAAAGTTAACAGCTCTATTACCTTACCAGCCCTGAACAGGGCCCTTTGCGGGGCATGCCCCAAAGAAAACAGCTCTTTTGCCTGTAAAAAAAAAACCCAACCCCCCCCCCCACATTACAACCCACCACCCACATACCCCTACTCTAACCCAAACCCCCCTTAAATAAACCTAACACTACCCCCCTGAAGATCTCCCTACCTTGAGTCGTGTTCACCCAGCCGGGCCGAAGTCTTCATCCGATGGGGCAGAAGAGGACATCCAGACCGGCAGAAGTCTTCATCCAAGCGGGGCAAGAAGAGGTCTTCCATCCATCATACAAGTACCAAAATACAAACAAACACTAAATTACCAAAAATAATAAAATATTACAATAATTTTAAACTAATTACACCTAATCTAAGCCCCCTACTAGCTATTAATATAGCTTCAATATAACTAATAGTTACATTGTAGCTATTTTAGGATTTATATGTATTTTACAGGCAACTTTGTATTTATTTTAACTAGGTACAATAGTTATTAAATAGTTAATAACTATTTAATAACTACCTAGCTAAAATAAATACAAATTTACCTGTAAAATAAATCATAACCTAAGTTACAATTACACCTAACACTACACTATCATTAAATTAACTAAATAAATGAATCCTATATAAAACTAAAGACTTACCTGTAAAATAAACCCTAATATAGCTGCAATATAACTAATAGTTACATTGTAGCTATTTTAGCATTTATATTTATTGTACAGGCAACTTTGTATTCATTTTAACTAGGTTCAATAGCTATTAAATAGATATTGACTATTTAATAGCTACCTAGTTAAAATAATTACAAAATTACCTGTAAAATAAATCCTAACCTAAGTTACAATTAAACCTAACACTACACTATCATTAAATAAATTAACTACAAGTACCTACAATTAAATGCAATTAAAAAAACTAAACTAAAGTACAAACCCCCCCACTAAATTACAAAAAATAAAAAAATATTACAAGAATTTTAAACTAATTACACCTAATCTAAGCCCCCTAATAAAATAACAAAGCCCCCCAAAATAAAAAAAATGCCCTAACCTATACTAAATTACAAAAGTTAACAGCTCTATTACCTTACCAGCCCTGAACAGGGCCCTTTGCGGGGCATGCCCCAAAGAAAACAGCTCTTTTGCCTGTAAAAAAAACCCACAATCCCTCCCCCCACATTACAACCCACCACCCACATACCCCTACTCTAACCCAAACCCCCCTTAAATAAACCTAACACTACCCCCCTGAAGATCTCCCTACCTTGAGTCGTGTTCACCCAGCCGGCCGAAGTCTTCATCCGATGGGGCAGAAGAGGACATCCAGACTGGCAGAAGTCTTCATCCAAGCGGGGCAAGAAGAGGTCTTCCATCCATCAGAAAAGTACAAAAAAACAAACAAACACTAAATTAGCAAAAATAATAAAATATTACAATAATTTTAAACTAATTACACCTAATCTAAGCCCCCTACTAGCTATTAATATAGCTACAATATAACTAATAGTTACATTGTAGCTATTTTAGGATTTATATTTATTTTACAGGCAACTTTGTATTTATTTTAACTAGGTACAATAGCTATTAAATAGTTAATAACTACCTAGCTAAAATAAATACAAATTTACCTGTAAAATAAACCCTAACCTAAGTTACAATTACACCTAACACTACACTGTCATTAAATTAACTAAATAAATTAATCCTATATAAAACTAAATACTTACCTGTAAAATAAACCCTAATATAGCTACAATATAACTAATAGTTACATTGTAGCTATTTTAGCATTTATATTTATTTTACAGGTAACTTTGTATTTATTTTAACTAGGTACAATAGCTATTAAATAGTTATTGACTAATTAATAGCTACCTAGTTAAAATAATTACAAAATTACCTGTAAAATAAATCCTAACCTAAGTTACTATTAAACCTAACTCTACACTATCATTAAATAAATTAACTACAAGTACCTACAATTAAATACAATGAAATAAACTAAACTAAAGTACAAAAAAAACAAACACTAAATTACAAAAAATAAAAAAAATTACAAGAATTTTAATCTAATTACACCTAATCTAAGCCCCCTAATAAAATAACAAAGCCCCCCAAAATAAAAAAAATGCCCTACCCTATACTAAATTACAAAAGTAATCAGCTCTATTACCTTACCAGCCCTGAACAGGGCCTTTTGCGGGGGCATGCCCCATAGAAAACAGCTCTTTTGCCTGTAAAAAAAAACACAATACCCCCCCCACATTACAACCCACCACCCACATACCCCTACTCTAACCCAAACCCCCCTTAAATAAACCTAACACTACCCCCCTGAAGATCTCTCTACCGTGTCTTCACCCAGCGGGCCGAAGTCTTCATCCGATCGGGCAGAAGAGGACATCCAGACCGGCAGAAGTCTTCATCCAAGCGGGGCAAGAAGAGGTCTTCCATCCATCAGAAGTCTTGATCCAGGCGGCATCTTCTCTGTTCATCCATCCGGAGCGGAGCGGCAGCATCCTGAAGACATCCCACGCAGAGCATCCTCTTCTTTCTTGATCCGACGACTAGGTGACTGTACCTTTAAGTGACGTCATCCAAGATGGCGTCCCTTGAATTCCGATTGGCTGATAGGATTCTATCAGCCAATCGGAATTAAGGTAGGAAAAATCTGATTGGCTGATTTAATCAGCCAATCAGATTCAAGTTCAATCCGATTGGCTGATGGAATCAGCCAATCAGATTGACCTCGCATTCTATTGGCTGTTCCGATCAGCCAATAGAATGCGAGCTCAATCTGATTGGCTGATTGGATCAGCCAATCGGATTGAACTTGAATCTGATTGGCTGATTGAATCAGCCAATCAGATTTTTCCTACCTTAATTCCGATTGGCTGATAGAATCCTATCAGCCAATCGGAATTCAAGGGACGCCATCTTGGATGACATCACTTAAAGGTACAGTCACCTAGTCGTCGGATCAAGAAAGAAGAGGATGCTCTGCGTGGGATGTCTTCAGGATGCTGCCGCTCCGCTCCGGATGGATGAACAGAGAAGATGCCGCCTGGATCAAGACTTCTGATGGATGGAAGACCTCTTCTTGCCCCGCTTGGATGAAGACTTCTGCCGGTCTGGATGTCCTCTTCTGCCCGATCGGATGAAGACTTCGGCCCGCTGGGTAAAGACACGGTAGAGAGATCTTCAGGGGGGTAGTGTTAGGTTTATTTAAGGGGGGTTTGGGTTAGAGTAGGGGTATGTGGGTGGTGGGTTGTAATGTGGGGGGGGGTATTGTGTTTTTTTTTACAGGCAAAAGAGCTGTTTTCTATGGGGCATGCCCCCGCAAAAGGCCCTGTTCAGGGCTGGTAAGGTAATAGAGCTGATTACTTTTGTAATTTAGTATAGGGTAGGGCATTTTTTTATTTTGGGGGGCTTTGTTATTTTATTAGGGGGCTTAGATTAGGTGTAATTAGTTTAAAATTCTTGTAATTTTTTTTTATTTTTTGTAATTTAGTGTTTGTTTTTTTTGTACTTTAGTTTAGTTTATTTCATTGTATTTAATTGTAGGTACTTGTAGTTAATTTATTTAATGATAGTGTAGTGTTAGGTTTAATAGTAACTTAGGTTAGGATTTATTTTACAGGTAATTTTGTAATTATTTTAACTAGGTAGCTATTAATTAGTCAATAACTATTTAATAGCTATTGTACCTAGTTAAAATAAATACAAAGTTGCCTGTAAAATAAATATAAATGCTAAAATAGCTACAATGTAACTATTAGTTATATTGTAGCTATATTAGGGTTTATTTTACAGGTAAGTATTTAGTTTTATATAGGATTAATTTATTTAGTTAATTTAATGACAGTGTAGTGTTAGGTGTAATTGTAACTTAGGTTAGGGTTTATTTTACAGGTAAATTTGTATTTATTTTAGCTAGGTAGTTATTAACTATTTAATAGCTATTGTACCTAGTTAAAATAAATACAAAGTTGCCTGTAAAATAAATATAAATCCTAAAATAGCTACAATGTAACTATTAGTTATATTGTAGCTATATTAATAGCTAGTAGGGGGCTTAGATTAGGTGTAATTAGTTTAAAATTATTGCAATATTTTATTATTTTTGCTAATTTAGTGTTTGTTTGTTTTTTTGTACTTTTCTGATGGATGGAAGACCTCTTCTTGCCCCGCTTGGATGAAGACTTCTGCCAGTCTGGATGTCCTCTTCTGCCCCATCGGATGAAGACTTCGGCCCGGCTGGGTGAACACGACTCAAGGTAGGGAGATCTTCAGGGGGGTAGTGTTAGGTTTATTTAAGGGGGGTTTGGGTTAGAGTAGGGGTATGTAGGTGGTGGGTTGTAATGTGGGGGGGGGGGGTTGTGTTTTTTTTTACAGGCAAAAGAGCTGTTTTCTTTGGGGCATGCCCCGCAAAAGGCCCTGTTCAGGGCTGGTAAGGTAATAGAGCTGTTAACTTTTGTAATTTAGTATAGGGTAGGGCATTTTTTTATTTTGGGGGGCTTTGTTATTTTATTAGGGGGCTTAGATTAGGTGTAATTAGTTTAAAATTCTTGTAATATTTTTTTATTTTTTGTAATTTAGTGGGGGGGGGGTTGTACTTTAGTTTAGTTTTTTAATTGTATTTAATTGTAGGTACTTGTAGTTAATTTATTTAATGATAGTGTAGTGTTAGGTTTAATTGTAACTTAGGTTAGGATTTATTTTACAGGTAATTTTGTAATTATTTTAACTAGGTAGCTATTAAACAGTAAATATCTATTTAATAGCTATTGTACCTAGTTAAAATAAATACAAAGTTGCCTGTACAATAAATATAAATGCTAAAATAGCTACAATGTAACTATTAGTTATATTGCAGCTATATTAGGGTTTATTTTACAGGTAAGTCTTTAGTTTTATATAGGATTCATTTATTTAGTTAATTTAATGATAGTGTAGTGTTAGGTGTAATTGTAACTTAGGTTATGATTTATTTTACAGGTAAATTTGTATTTATTTTAGCTAGGTAGTTATTAAATAGTTATTAACTATTTAATAGCTATTGTACCTAGTTAAAATAAATACAAAGTTGCCTGTAAAATAAATATAAATCCTAAAATAGCTACAATGTAACTATTAGTTATATTGAAGCTATATTAATAGCTAGTAGGGGGCTTAGATTAGGTGTAATTAGTTTAAAATTATTGTAATATTTTATTATTTTTTGTAATTTAGTGTTTGTTTGTATTTTGGTACTTGTATGATGGATGGAAGACCTCTTCTTGCCCCGCTTGGATGAAGACTTCTGCCGGTCTGGATGTCCTCTTCTGCCCCATCGGATGAAGACTTCGGCCCGGCTGGGTGAACACGACTCAAGGTAGGGAGATCTTCAGGGGGGTAGTGTTAGGTTTATTTAAGGGGGGTTTGGGTTAGAGTAGGGGTATGTGGGTGGTGGGTTGTAATGTGGGGGGGATTGTGTTTTTTTTTTTACAGGCAAAAGAGCTGTTTTCTTTGGGGCATGCCCCGCAAAGGGCCCTGTTCAGGGCTGGTAAGGTAATATAGCTGTTAACTTTTGTAATTTAGTATAGGGTAGGGCATTTTTTTTATTTTGGGGGGCTTTGTTATTTTATTAGGGGGCTTAGATTAGGTGTAATTAGTTTAAAATTCTTGTAATATTTTTTTATTTTTTGTAATTTAGTGTTTGTTTTTTTTTGTAATTTAGTGGGGGGGTTTTGTACTTTAGTTTATTTAATTGTAGATAATTGTAGGTACTTGTAGTTAATTAGGTTTAATTGTAACTTAGGTTAGGATTTATTTTACAGGTAATTTTGTAATTATTTTAACTAGGTAGCTATTAATTAGTCAATAACTATTTAATAGCTTTTGTACCTAGTTAAAATAAATACAAAGTTGCCTGTAAAATAAATATAAATGCTAAAATAGCTACAATGTAACTATTAGTTATATTGCAGCTATATTAGGGTTTATTTTACAGGTAAGTATTTTGTTTTAAATATGATTCATTTATTTAGTTAATTTAATGATAGTGTAGTGTTAGGTGTTAGTGTAACTTAGGTTAGGATTTATTTTACAGGTAAATTTGTATTTATTTTAGCTAGGTAGTTATTAAATAGTTATTAACTATTTAATAACTATTGTACCTAGTTACAATAAATACAAAGTTGCCTGTAAAATAAAAATAAATCCTAAAATAGCTACAAAGTAACTATTAGTTATATTGCAGCTATCTTAGGGTTTATTTTACAGGTAAGTCTTTAGTTTTAAATAGGATTCATTTATTTAACTATAGTAAACTTATTTCGTTTTATTTAAATTATATTTAAGTTAGGGGGTGTTAGGGTTAGGGTTAGACTTAGGTTTAGGGGTTAATAACCTTATTATAGTAGCGGCGACGATGGGGGCGGGAGATTAGGGGTTAATAATTGTAGGTAGGTGGCGGCGATGTTAGGGAGGGCAGATTAGGGGTTAATAAAATGTATTATAGTGTTTGCGAGGCGGGAGTGCGGCGGTTTAGGGGTTAATACATTTATTATAGTGGCGGCAATTTGCGGTCGGCAGATTAGGGGTTAATACTTGTAGTTAGATTGCGGCGACGTTGGGGGGAGGCAGATTAGGGGTTAATAACTATAATGTAGGGGTCGGCGGTGTTAGGGACAGCAGATTAGGGGTTAATAGCTATAATGTAGGCGGCGGTTATATCGGGTCGGCAGATTAGGGGTTAATACTTATAGTTAGATTGCGGCGACGTTGGGGGAGGCAGATTAGGGGTTAATAACTATAATGTAGGGGTCGGCGGTGTTAGGGACAGCAGATTAGGGGTTAATAGCTATAATGTAGGCAGCGGCGATATCCGATCGGCAGATTAGGGGTTAAATAATGTTATTATAGGGTTTGCGATGTGGGGGGGGGCCTCGGTTTAGTGGTTCATAGGTAGTTTATGGGTGTTAGTGACTTAGTGTACTAAATGGGTGTTAGTGTAGTAAAAACATACCGAATTTCGGAACGGAATAGAACCGAATTCAGCCGAATCCGAATAAATCCGAAACGAATTTATTCGGATCCGAATAAATCCGAAACGAATTTATTCAAATTTTGCCGAATCAGATTCGATCCGAAACGAAATTCTAAAAGTCCGAATCGATCCGAACCGAAAACGAACCGAATTTTTTAGCGGTGCACATGTCTAGCAAGTATTCCAAAATCGTAACTATTCCAAAATCCAAACCTTTTCCAGTCCCAAGCAAGTTGGATAAAAGGGTTTTCTACTTGTATGCATGCATTATATTACTGTATATATATAATAATTATTAATAATTATTTTAAATACTTTTTAATATTTAATATTGACACTACATGACTTAAGATAACTAATTTTTGTGTGCGCTTACCAGACACCACGTTAAAGTGCAAAACCCGAAGCGCATTACTCATATTTTACATTCCGATATTCTTCATATAGAAAAAATAATAATTAGAACAAAAACACCCCAGATGGGCAATATAAATGGATCATCTACAAAACATGTATGCAATGAAAAATCTAGTGTACAATGTGTGTCTAAGTAGATGAAAACAGGAAAAAACATATTTATGCAATATTCATTTATAATAATGGTTTTAACTATGTATTTACTGTAAATATTTTACATTCCTATGCTTTACACATAGCAGAATATGTTCTAAGAATTTTTAAATAGATATTCCTATATGTATATGTATATATCTATATCTATATATAATCATGTATAAATATAGGTATAAATATATATTGTACCAAACAAAACATCATATATATGTAGAAATATTAATTGATTTATATTGATTTATGAATAAATAGAACATATTCTTCTATGTGAAGAACATTGGAATGAAATTGGAATGAAAAGAACATTTTCATGTCGGGTTAGCGCGAGAATATGCGATTGTGTTTGAGCGCGAGTAGGGTGTTAGTTTCCCCCCCCCCACACACACACTGTTTTTGCTCTATTGACTTCTATAGAGAATTGCGCAATATTGTAAGTTTGACTTTTTGCATTCGTCAGATTAGCGAAAACAGTTTACTTTCAAATCTTAATACGAGCGCAACCAGAAAAAAGCTTAGTTTTAGTGCAGTTAAGGCTCAAGCCCTAAACATTTACAGTAAATAAACAGTAAAACACATTCGGCTAGATTACGAGTTTTGCGTTATGAGTAAAAAAGCAGCGTTAAGGCTCAAAACGCTGCTTTTTCACTTCCGCAGCTATTATGAGTCTTGTAGGTACAGCTGTTCCGCACACTTTTTTGGCCGTACCGCAAATTAACTTACACAATAATTTGCGTAAAGTCTTTTTTCAATGGGACTTCCATAGTGCCGGTATTACAAGCTTTTTTTTGGTTTTTGGATTCGTAACGCATTCTAAAGTCAGTAGTTATGAGTTTTACGCTACAAAGCCGTAGTATAAAACTCATAACTAAAGTGTTAAAAAGTACACTAACACCCATAAACTACCTATTAACCCCTAAACCGAGGCCCTCCTGCATCGCAAACACTAAAATAAAATTATTAACCCCTAATCTTGCTCTCCCGACATCGCCGCCACTAGAATAAACATATTAACCCCTAAACCGCCGCACTCCCGCCTCACAAACACTAGTTAAATATTATTAACCCCTAATCTTCCACCCCTAACATCGCCACAACCTACATTACAGTTATTAACCCCTAATCTGCCGCCCCCAACGTCGTCGCCACTATACTAAAGTTATTAACCCCTAAACCTAAGTCTAACCCTAACCCTAACACCCCCTAACTTAAATATAATTAAATTAAATCTAAATAAAAATTACTATGATTACCTAAATAATTCCTATTTAAAACTAAATACTTACCTGTAAAATAAACCCAATGCTAGTTACAATATAACTAATAGTTACATTGTATCTAGCTTAGGGTTTATTTTTATTTTACAGGCAAGTTTGTATTTATTTTAAATAGGTAGAATAGTTACTAAATAGTTATTAACAATTTACTAACTACCTAGCTAAAATAAATACAAATTTACCTGTAAAATAACACCTAAACTTACACTACAATTAAATAAATTACCTAAATTACAAAAAAAAACAAACACTAAATTACACAAAATAAATAAAGACTTTATCAGATATTTAAACTAATTACACCTAATCTAATAGCCCTATCAAAATAAAAAAGCCCCCCCAAAATAAAAAAAAAACCCTAGCCTACAATAAACTACCAATAGCCCTTAAAAGAGCCTTTGCGGGGCATTGCCCCAAATAAATCAGCTCTTTTACCTGTACAAAAAATACAAACACCCCCCCTACAGTAAAACCCACCACCCACACAACCAATCCGCCAATTGAATGCAAGCTCAATCCTTATGGCTGATTGGATCAGCCAATAGGATTGAAGCTCAATCTTATTGGCTGATTGCATCAGTCAATAGGAATGTTTTCACCTTTAATTCCGATTGGCTGATCGAATTCTATCAGCCAATCGGAATTAAAGGGACGCCATCTTAGATGACATAATTTATTTGTCGGAAGAAGAGGATGCTCCGCGCCGGATGTCTTGAAGATGGACCCGCTCCGCGCCGGATAATTGAAGATAGAAGATGCCGTCTGGATGAAGACTTCTGCCCATCTGGAGGACCACTTCTGCCGGCTTCATTGAGGACTTCTTGCCGCTTCGCTGAGGACATCTCCCGGCTTCGTTGAGGATGGATGTCGGCTCTTCAAAACTGTAAGTGGATCTTCAGGGGTTAGTGTTGAGGGGGTGTTTGTATTTTTTGTACAGGTAAAAGAGCTGATTTCTTTGGGGCAATGCCCTGCAAAAGGCCCTTTTAAGGGCTATTGGTAGTTTATTGTAGGGCAGGGTTTTTATTTTGGGGGGGCTTTTTATTTTAATAGGGCTATTAGATTAGGTGTAATTAGTTTAAATATCTGATCATTTATTTTTTTATTTTTTTGTAATTTAGGTAATTGTATTTAATTTAGGTAATGTATTTAATTGTAGTGTAAGGTTAGGTGTAAGACAGGTTAGGTTTTATTTTACAGGTAAATTTGTATTTATTTTGACTAGGTAGCTAGTAAATAGTTAATAACTATTTACTAACTATTCTACCTAGTTAAAATAAATACAAACTTGCCTGTAAAATAAAAATAAACCCTAAGCTAGATACAATATAACTATTTGTCAGGTTCCTGTCAGTATGTATGTACCTTTAAGCAAACCTTATATAAGGCTACTCCTCCCCCTTACACCTGCCAATTAATCCGTTTGAGTTACTGACCAAGCTACCTTGATGCAGAGACTCCTAACGCCCGGCAAAGCTAAAACTATTAATCTTCTGGATTACATTCCTAGCACTCGTTAAGTGCCGTGACCCCATAACACCTATCATCACTAAAGGGGTTATCAAAAGACTTTTCCCTGTCTTGTGGGATTCCTCAAGCTGCCTCATTCTAATTACTTCACAGCTGCTACAAGAACTATTACCAAAGACAACTACAATTGGAAACCTCTGACAAGAAGCTGTGCTTCCGATTTACTGGGCTTCCACTTTCGGCTTGTTTGCTTTCAGCCGCTTACCGTCTCCCTCTGCTTTTGGCCGTCTGCCTCCAGTGCGCTCAGTGTGCACAGAGCCTGTCAGCAAATCCAGCCTCCTGATTGGGCAGGACGCACACACCCTTCTCAGACGCTGCCGCTGCAGCTTCAAGCATTTCTCCCTTCACAGCACAACGGACCCGTTGTTTAGTCCTCTGCTCCCACAGCCTACTACCGGACTACTAACTGCATATTGAGTAAGACAATTACTACCCTATAAACTGCTAACTAAGGCGTTTAGCCTCTGGACTATATGCAACTAGTTTGATACCTGCTTGTTTGGATACGGCGCTCCTCGCTCTCTCTTTGCAGTTACCTTAGCTCAACCATATCTCTCCTATTAACTGTTGCCTGAAGCATCTCACAACCACTCTCCTGTAACAAGATAGCAGGAGCCTTACTTAAAATTCCTTCTTACCAGTTACATACTAGGTCTGCAGTTGAGATTCACTGCACATAGAACTTGTCTAACACAGAACCTGACACTATTAGTTATATTGTAGCTAGCTTAGGGTTTATTTTATAGGTAAGTATTTAATTTTAAATAGGAATTATTTATGTAATGATAGTAATTTTTATTTAGATTTAATTTAATTATATTTAAGTTAGGGGGTGTTAGGGTTAGACTTAGGTTTAGGGGTTAATAACTTTAGTATAGTGGCGGCGTTGTTGGGGGCGGCAGATTAGGGGTTAATAACTGTAATGTAGGTTGCGGCGATAAATACAAACTTGCCTGTAAAATAAAAATAAACCCTAAGCTAGATACAATGTAACTATTAGTTATATTGTAGCTATCTTAGGGTTTATTTTATAGGTAAATATTTAGTTTTAAATTTGAATTATTTAGGTAATAATTGTTAGTTTTATTTAGATTTATTTGAATTATATTTAAGTTAGGGGGTGTTAGGATTAGACTTTTAGGGGTTAATTAATAAATTTAGAGGTTTAGGGGTTAATAAATTTAGTATAGTGGCGGCGATGTTGGGGGCGGTGGATTAGGGTTTAATAAATGTAGGTAGGTGCCGGCAATGTTAGGGGCGGCAGATTAGGGTTTATAATATTTAACTAGTGTTTGCGATGCAGGAGTGCGGCGGTTTAGGGGTTAATATGTTTATTATAGTGGCGGCGGCATTGGGGGCGGCAGATTAGTGGTTAATAAGTGTAGGTAGGTTGCGGCGACATTGGGGACGGGAGATTAGGGGTTATTAAATATAATGTAGGTGTCGGCGATGTTGGGGGCAGCAGATTAGGGGTTAATAAGTATAATGTAGGTGGCGGCGATGTCGGGGGTGGAATATTAGGGGTTAATAAATATAATGTAGGTGTTGGCGATGTCGGGGGCGGCGGATTAGGGGTAAATAAATGTCAGATTAGGGCTGTTTAGACTCTGGGTTTATGTTAGGGTGTTAGGTGTAAATATAAATTTAGTTTCCCCATAGGAATCAATGGGTCTGTGTTACGGAGCTTTACTCTGCTTTATTGCAGGTGTTAGGCTTTTTTTCAGCCGGCTCTCCCCATTGATGTCTATGGGGAAATTGTGCACGGCACCAAGACCATATAGAGTACAGCATTTTCAAAATCCATAAGTACAGCTGACAGATGGGAACATTTGTACACTATATTTGAAGTGGTGCTCTTGGTTGGGAAAAAATGGGGAAAAAACAAACATATGCCAACCTTTTAAAAGTACGTTTCTTCATCTAGCCATCTACCCAGATCATTAATGTACAATTTTGAATTCACAGAATTATTTTTGTTTGCACATTTACAAATATGATTCTTTAAAAAATGAACTCTTAAAGGGACACTGTACCCAAAAAATTTCTTTCGTGATTCAGATTGAGCATGAAATTTTAAGCAACTTTCTAATTTACTCCTATTATCAAATTTTCTTAATTCTCTTGGTATCTTTATTTGAAATGCAAGAATGTAAGTTTAGATGCCGGCCCATTTTTGGTGAACAACCTGGGTTGTCCTTGCTGATTGGTGGATAAATTCATCCACCAATAAAAAACTGCTGTCCAGAGTACTGAAACCAAAAAAAAGCTTAGATGCCTTATTTTTCAAATAATGATAGCAAGAGAATGAAGAAAAATTGATAATAGGAGTAAATTAGAAAGTTGCTTAAAATTGCATGCTCTTTCTGAATTACAAAAGAAAATTTTTGGGTACAGTGTCACTTTAATTTCTGCATTATTTTATCATGCATGTCACAACGTTGATTTAGGGGATGCAAGGTGCATAAATGTTTCCTCCTGTGAGTGTTTCTGTGGGTGTCTGTGTTTATGTCTTTGTGCTTTGGTTTGTGTCTCTATGGGTGTCTCTGTGAGGGTGTGTGTATGTTTGTCTTTGTGTATTTTCTATGGATGCCTCTGTGAGGGTGGGTGTGTATGTCTGTGTTTTCTGTGGATGTCTCTGTGTGGGTGTGTGTGTGTATGTATGTATGTCTGTGTTTTCTGTGAATGTCTCTGTGAGGGTGTGTATTTTCTGTGGGTGTCTCTGTGAGCATGTGTGTATGTATTTGTGTGTTTTCTGTGGATGTATCAGTGAGGGTGTGTGTATGTATGTCTTTCTGTGTTTTATGCGGTTGTCTTTCTGTGTGTTTGTATGTCTTTCTGTGTTTTCTGTGGGTGTCTCTGTGTGTGTATGTCTTTGTGTGTTTTCTGAGGCTGTCTCTGTGTTTCCTTGGGTGTATGTGCAAGTTTTAGTTTGTGTGTGTGTCCATTGTCTGTTCCTTTTTAGGACATTTTGACCTTACTGATTATTCACATCTTTCTAAAGACTTTGAGACTAATGAGACCTTTCCGGGAGTCATCTAATCCACCATTTAACCTTTAAATTATTGTTTAAGCAGTTCAGGGCCCTTCCTTTCAGCCACTGCATGCTGTTGTCATCATTTAGTCAGCATCTTCCTTTACAAAAAGATAATCAGATAAATAGACACTTAAGAATAAAGTGCATATACAATTTAGTCACTTGGTCAAAAATTGCACATGTCAAGGGGGGGGGGGGCTGATCAATGGTTAAGTCAGGGGCCCCAAAATTTCTAGTGGCGGCTCTGTGCACGAGCATGTAAAACCAGCTCACCGCTGGCTTAAGCAGCGCTGGTATTGGAGTGCGGTATGAAGCTCAATTTTGCTCTAGGCTCACTTCTTGCCTAATAACGCCGGGTTTATGAAAACCTGGAATACCAGCGATGTAGGTAAGTAAGCGGTGACAATAACGTGCAAGTTAGCACCGCACCCCTCGTAACACAAAAACTCGTAATCTAGCCGATTGTTAAATATTATTATATAATTATTATTTAGACAAATATATATTATTGCCCATTGCAGTTAAATACCTGGTCATTTACCATATACCTTATAAAAACATGTATTAATATTTACTGTATAGCACTAAATTTTAGCAGATAGTGTTTATATTAGTGTAACTTTATTTTAATGTATTTATGTTGTCTTCAGTCACACTAACTCAACATGTTTAAATTCAATTACGCTTGCACAAACACATTCAAATTGTAATATGGGTGTAAATTAAAGCACCCACAATATTCTGATAACTCTCATACTGAAACGTTAGTGCGCCACTTGTTATCTAGCCGCTTATGTATTGTCATATTCATTACATATGTGTAATAATATTTTTCTACTGTTATTAAACTTTAATTGGTAGAATGATGTTCTGGGCTTAAACCCTTTAACCAAATTCTATAACTAACCCTTCCCTTTAGCTTTTAATATTGCTGTGTAAGTGCAAGATTGTACCACAATTTCTGCTTGTTGGGTTGATAATTTTAGTTTTCTAATTTTCCCTATGGGCTTTGCACCCAGGATGGTCAGGGATTAACTGCCTGAGTTGCTGGGAGCTGTACAGCTGTCTGTGAGTATCCAGGGATGTGGGTTTAACAGTGGAATAGGACGTCTACCCAGTCCAATTTGAGAGTTTCGTGTTTTGCATGTGTCTAGGGAAATTACAAAGGCCTGTGTCACCCTTGTTTGAACCTCAGTTTGTTTGATTGAAAGAATGCATTGTGTGGCTGTAGGTTAGGGTCCTCGGCTTAAACCATTTGGTAAAACTCTTCCATTTTTTGCTTCTAATATTGCTGTGTGCAAAGTTCCAGACTTTCTATTTGTTGCATATATATATATATATAGTGTAATACTTTGTTTTAATATGTTTTACATGTGTTTTGCAAAGCTATAACACTTTACTTCCAGGCTCATGTTGTGCTAACTTTTCTAGTGCTACCCATAACTTTCAAATTGTCATATGAATGATGTTTATCGTGGTCACAATATCCATTAAAACTAAATTATGTCAGTCACATTAAAGAATACTGGGGTCTACTTTTGTAATAGGCATGGATAATAATCAAGAGTTTTCAGTTATGATATGTTCTTATACTTTCTTGTGAGTGTATTTGATGGCATGTGGGGTAGAGAAAAAGCAATCCAACATGCTTGCCTACAGAGCATTGTTTCATTTGAGTCACAAGAGTACAAGAAAGGTAACAATAGTTTTCAGATGTTGTGAGTCTAGTAGGTGTGATATTCCGTGGAGCATTTAAAGCATCTTTAGAGTGGACAGTGAGGTTATTTCAGTTTGCAGTTTAATTAAAAGTGTGTTGTTTATGTTTATTATCATTCCAAGACATTTTACCTGTATTTAGGTGGTATAGGTGTGAGAGATTACCAACCAAATAATGGCAAAATCATGAGTCTTTTGAGGTAAATGTTGGGTGTTGACCATGATCTATAAACTGCCATTGAAACTTCTGTTTTTGACTGCATTTAGTTGGAGTGATTGTCTGTTATCTAATTTTGTGTGTTCTTGAGGCAAAAGTGATGGCACACGTAGGTTGCACATGAAGGCCGCTAATTGCAGCTGTGATGTATAGCGCTCCACTTGTAATCTAGCCCTTTTTGTTCTATTATTGGATGGATAGAATAAATAAGCAGAGGTGTCAGAGGTGTCAGATACATTTCTCAAAGAAGTTAAAAGTGTCACAAAGCAAAAAATATGAAACATACTGATTAATCTTTTGGTGACATACTGTATAAATGTCATAGTTTATTTGTTTTTTACATTTTCTTTAAAAAATTAAAAATAGGATTTTGTGCTCAAATAACATCCAGCACAGCAGTTCACAATATTAATATATTATTGCATAAAAATATTAGCTTAAAGCAGTTTACATTTAAAATTAAACTAATAATGTTTATGGGTCCCAGAATGTACTAAACATAGGAACATTTACTTTTGAAAGAACAAACAACTTACTTAATACAAATGTCAATATTCATTTTTACATGGAACTTAAATATTAAATGCAATAAACCTATAAATTCACTAATAGTAAGGAATTAACATTCATTTAGAACACGTACACACACACACATATACACACACACATACATACATACATACATACATACACACACATACATACACATACACACATTCACACACACACATGCATACACACCCACACACACACACAAACATACACATGCATACACACACATGCACATACACTCACATACATACACATACACACATACACACACTCACATACATACACATACACACACACACACACACACACACACACACATGCATACACACCCACACACACATACACACATACACACACACACAAACATACACACGCATACACACACACGCACATGCATACATATACACACACACACAAACATACACATGCATACACACACGCACATACATACACATACATACACACATACACACACATGCATACACACACACTCACCCACACACACATACAGACACACACTCATCCACACACATACACATAAATACACACACACACACACACACACACACACACACAGGTCCGCCATCAGGGGGTAAATAAGGTGACTCCTGTCAGGGGCCCAGTGGGCCAGGGAGCCCCATGAGGCAAGCACAACTATTATTTAAAAAAAAATCTTTACATTTTGGCAGCCACCAGAGGGCGCTAGAGCAGAGTGCTATTGAGAATGGGAAATGTCATTACATGGAGAAAAGCATTAGCATTTGAGAGGATTTCTGAGTGTGCACTAAACCACTATGCACAGTGTGAGTCAGGCTTGGCACTTCAGTTTGTACAGTGTGTGCCTGAGTCAGACGTCAGATCACTTTCATTTGCAGAGGAGGTAGGACTTACATAGTAAATGTTTTTTTATTTATTTGTGCAATTTCAGATTGTAACTTCAGTGTGGTAGTTGTGTGGTGGGGCCAGGGGTCCATAAAAACACATTTTTTTTAGCAATATACAGCAGTTTATTTATGATTATTTGGCAATGCTGTAGAAATTCTATATTTAAAACCATGCAGAAATGTTTCCTCCTCAATACACGAATTGTAGGTGCCCTTTTGGCAGATATGAATTATATATATATATATATATATATATATATATATATATATATATATATATATACTATATTCCAGTTTACTGGCCCTTTATGCAAGGACTTTTCATATTATCTAAGATGTTTACATCTGCCTAAAATGTTATACTCTCAGACTAAGATTGCTCAGTGTTTGAAATGAGGCAGATTAATTTAACACTGTTCAGTTTACACTGCAGCTGACTTAAAGGGACACTGAACCCAAAATTGTTCTTTCGTGATTCAGATAGATCATGCAATTTTAAGCAACTTTCTAATTTACTCCTATTATCAAATTTTCTTCGTTCTCTTGCTAACTTTATTTGAAAAACAAGGCATCTAAGCTAAGGAGCCAGACTATATTTGGTTCAGAACCCTGTGCAGCACTTGTTTATTGGTAGGTGAATTTATCCACCAATCAGCAAGAACAACCCAGGTTGTTCACCAAAAATGGGCCGGCATCTAAACTGAAATTCTTGCTTTTCAAATAAAGATACCAAGAGAATGAATAAAATGTGATAATAGGAGTAAATTAGAAGGTTGCTTAAAATTGCATGCTCTTTCGGAATCACAAAAGAAAAAATTTGGGTTCAGTGTCCCTTTAATTTTGAAATACATACAAACAAGCCTAAATCCTGCATTTAGCCAGATTTGATGGTATGAGACCCAGTGCCACAGCTTATGGTTCCACCAAGACCATATAGAGTACAGCATTTTCAAAATCTATAAGTATAGCTGACAGATGGGAACATTTGTAAACCAGATTTAAAGTGGTGCTCTTGGTTGGGGGAAATGGGGGGGGGAACCCCAAACATATGTCAACCTTTCAAAAGTACTTTTCTTCATCTACCCATTCTGACAGATCAATAATGTACAATTTTTAATTCACAGAAGTATTTTTTGTTTGCACATTTATGATTCTTTAAAAAGTGATCTCTTCATTTCTGCTAATTTTTTTTTATCATGCATGTCACACACTGTTGATTTAGGGGATGGCAATGTGCAGAAATTTTACCTTATGTGAGTGTTTCTGTGGGTGTCTGTGTTTATGTCTTTGTGCTTTTGTTGGTGTCTCTATGAGTGTGTTTGTATTTTTTTCTGTGGATCTCTCTGTGAGGGTTTGTGTGTCTGTCTTTGTGCATTTCCTGTGGATGTCTCTGTGAGTGTTTGTTTGTTTGTATGTATGTCTATGCGTGTTTTCTGTGGGTGTCTCTCTCTGTGTGTGTATATCTTTGTGTGTTTTCTGAGGCTGTCTCTGTGGATGTTTCCTTGGGTGTATGTGCAAGTTTGTGTTTGAGCTGGTGTGTGTGTGTGTGTCCATTGCCTGATCCTTTTTAGGACATTTTGGCCTTAATACTGATTATTCACATCTTTCTACAGACTTTGAGACTAATGAGACCTTTCTGGAAGTCACCAATCCATCACTTAACCTTTAAATTATTGTTTAGGCAGTTCAGGGCCACTGCATGCTGTTGTCATCATATAGTTGTCATCTTCCTTGACAAAAAGATAATAAGAATTCCATATTTTGTCTTGTAAATCTCCTTTTTTGACAAAACTGTAGTCTACCTCATTACTTATCAGGTCAATGTAAACAAGTGCTGAGTGTCTGTGTGGGTGTCTGTGTCTGAGATTGTTTGTGTGTTTCTTTGCGTGTCTGCTAGAGTGTCTATATGTAAATCCTTATGTGTGTCTGTGGGTTTCTGTGTTTGTATGTTACTACCTGTACAACATTTCCAAGTTTTACTACACTGAAGAATAAAGTGCATATACGTTTTAGTCACTTGGTCAAAAATTGCACATGATAAAGCGGGGGGCTGATTAATAGTTAAGTAAGGGGCCCCAACATTTCTAGTGGCAGCCCTGCACACACACACTCGTTAATTTCAGCCCTCTTAAAATAGATGCCACACTATTCCATATTTACTAATCTGAGAGCTAGACCGGCATAAAGGAACTCAACAGACAGAAAAAACACTTTGATAATTTTATCAAATAACATTTATTTTTCTGTCAATTTCTGACAGACTGATTATGCACCGCTGTAAAGAAAATTTTCGCTTTTAGAACATATAAGTCCCAACAGCCAATGTATTTGAATTTTTCATGATAAATAAAGAGGTAAGTAATTTTCTTGTCATTTTAATTGACCACCTAATAATTTTAAGGAATGACTTAGGGTTTATAAACTCTCAAGAACCAAGTAAAACAAAGATAAGTAGTGCTAATTAAAGTTAATTGCTGATTATAAAATAACAATGACATAAATTATATATAAACTATAATCTGTTTTTATAATTTGATAATTTATGCAAAATGAAATATTTATATATTATTTATGTCATTGTCTATAATTTTATAATAAGCACTTTAGCTTTAATTAGTTTTGCCTATCTTTGTTTTACTTACCTCTGTAAGGTAGGGGAAATAATAATGACACCTTATATAACACTTTGTTGGACTCAACGCATTTTACACAAGGTACATTCATATCATTTTAAAAACTACAAATTTTGGGGGCGTGTCCTAACTGCGGCTCTGAGCGGTCGCAATCTTCTTGAACTCTGGAAGACTTTGAAATAATCTGCCGATTATCAGGCCTGTAGCGGCAGCTAACAACCAGGTACCGCGCTCCCCCTCAAGAAGCTGGGGTGCTTTGCCACATCTGGATAGTTACTAATCTCCAACACATTACACAGCTCATTGCCAGAACAGATATCTGTCATTAAGGCAAACCTAACTATCTTCAACTGACCGTAAACTAATGCTTTTTACATAACAGAAGAGAGCCACCGCAGCCATGAAGGGCGCAGAGACTTCAAACCACCTGGACCAACAGCTCTTTAAAATAGAAGCCCTGCTACAAGCCTTAATTGATAAGGCACCTACAGAACGTGAGTTGAATCTAAACTCTGAAAGTGTAACACTTGGAAAGGATGGTAGACTTAATATACTAAACCCACCTGGTGCAGAAACCACAACAGATCCACCACATGGCACTTAAAATCACCCATAGTGCAGATGACTCCGCTGACCACAACACTGGACTTTCCACATGTATCTTAAGCATCACTTCTACAGCCATACAATACACAAAGCTATACTTTCCTGGGAGTGAGCTCCAAACTCACTTTGATAACCTCGCCACACGAAAATGAAGACACAGCTAGAGTAACTCCAAAAAAAAGCACTGCAGCACCACAGAAGTCTTCAGCTAATGAATATGACCGGGAGGTTCAGGACTAGGCTTGTATAGATTATACTCAGTCACCAGCATGTATACCAGGTTGAGATACATCACAGACCATCAAAATGACTAATGCTAAGGCTTCCTATCATACCCTATTATAGACAGTAACCATACAAAACCCTGTCCTGCTCTCATGTGTTATAAGCTTAACGCTGCCTCTACTTCACCTTTTCATTCATAATCTCCTCATGGAGACATCAAGCAACTACATTAAGACACTTTGGCAGCCGTAACTGCAAAAAAAAAATGAATGGTGTTTGTGGAATTCTTTCCTGCATTAAATTCTATTAATGTGTTTTTTTTTGCAGCCTAATATGAATGTTATCTTAGGTCAGTTAGAATTAGTTTAATATGTTCAATGTTTTACTGTTACCTTAGTATACCAGCTGCCTTGTAAGAATCTACTAATACTTATAACCATATTATATAGAGCATAAGATTCTTCCTAACTCATTCCTACCAAAACATACTTTATGAATATTGCTATTATTAAGGGCTCCATGTACTAAGCCGTCAATTCATCCGTCATTGTAGACGCGGATAAACTCGCCGTTACTCGCCGCGGGCGAAATGGTGTCCGCTGTCGCTATGTACTAATATTCCCCCAATAAATAGACAAGTCTAGCCCGCCGCGAGCAGTTGCGGATTGTTGATAAATTTGACGCCTCGCTCGCCGCGACTAAGCTGATGTACTTAACTTTCAGTTGAATTGTCTGGCCAATTATTAACACGTGACATGCAAGGTGTCACGAACATCATAGTAGTCACGGGAATAGAATTTTGCTCCTATAAAAGTTCAACTTATCTAAACAACTTTATTATTGTTCAAAATTTTTTGAAGAGTGATAATAGAGCGTTATTTTTGTAATATTTATTTACAATTTGGATATGGCTTCATCTGGATCTGATAATATATAAATATTAATATAAAAATAATTATAAAGATTGACAACTATACAATACAAATTTAAAATATAGATTACTCTTTAATTACAGTCGACAAATTGGGCGCAATTTATGTACATGGAAATGAGAGACAAATTAGACGCCAGTTATGTCTAGACTGGCGTCTAGATTGACTTTCCTATTGTTTTGTACCTTGCCCGCCACCTAAAAGGTGGCGAGGCAAAAATAACGAGGTGGGAGCGGAAATTGTAGCGAGCGGACAAATAGATTTTTTAGTACATTCGTTTTTGGCGAGTTGGTGGTCAAATGTGTCTAATTACAGTGAAAAATGGAGCGGTAGCGAGGTTTGGCGGATAAGTACGCTCGCAATTTTAAAGATGCGAGTTTTAACATAATTGACGGCTTTGTACATATCAGTTTGCGAATTTTGACGCGAGATTTGTTGCGGGTAGCTCACTGACTGCTTAGTACATGGAGCCCTAAGAGTCTACTTCAAATAACTCCTCTGGGGGCTTTGGGGGGACCCCATTGTCCAATCCCTGAAACTGAAGGCCACTCACATTAATATGCTAAAGTATCGGATACATTAGAAACGCTAGCAGCACCTAAAAACTATTTATAAGCACTCCATTTTGGTTGCAAAACGTTATATATAATTCAATAGGTTTGTCTGTGCATGTTTAATACGTTTAAAATTATATTTTGACCCCAGTGGCTGCCCCATACTGATAGACTCTATAAATCTCCACAGCTTAGCTGTGAGAAATATATGAGCTTCTCTAACATATTATTGTGTTTACTAATCTTCTAAGTACAGTCATTGCCAGGATGCTAAAGTGTATATTTCGGGGTGTTTTCTGGGGTTTTGTGTGGGGCCTCCAGTGGATGCTTAAAATTACACTAATACAACTCGAAGCTGAGTTTTCACCATCCTTGTATACTACCCTACTGACACTTTGGCTCCTTACCAGTGGCCTGCGGTCAAGGCCGCGAAGGAAACAAAAATTGAACACTTTTAGCTTCTTACTAAGGGTCTTATGCTAAAATATTCTACCTGAATACAGAAAGTATACCCAATGCTAGACTCATATAGACTTAGGGCAGATGTTGGGGACAACTAGATATGGAAATTTTGATTTCTTACCGTAAAAATTATCGCATCACCCTATGAGACATGCAATCTCACTATATTATCCTACATATGGAGATTATACTTGTACTAAAGATTTTTTTTATTGGCTAAGCTTAAGTCCTTATCTTATAAAGAAAAAACAACAACTCTCCTGCACAACAACTATACAGACCCAAAAGTGATCTACAAATTTAGTCATGGGGATTAAAATGAGGAATACTAATGTAAATTTCAAACTTGATTCCTATTTGTTTTGTACTTCTGTGAAATACTTATTTTTGTGAAAATATTTGAACCTGTAATGAACAATTCCTCAATAAAAACATAACAAAAAAGAAATTACAGATTTTATCCCTGAAAGGTTGTGTGAACAGGTAGGTCTTGTATCTTTGCTTAAACTAGTCCAGGGAAGTGGCTTTTTTACAGTGCTGGGATAAAAGTTCCACAGAGATCTGGTGAATTGACTAAAAGCTTGCAAACCACATTTTTGGTGAATTATTGGCACATTTAGCTTCTGTGCACTTGCTGATCGAAGAGTGCGAGTTGGGACATAACACCATTCATTCTTTTGTAGGTGGATGGGTGTCACACAACAGAATTTTGACTGCCCAGTTAACAGTCTCGCTGATGTGTTTTGAACCACCTAAAGGCGATGGAGTTATTTTCTGGGAGACCATAATAAAGCACTTTGCAATAGTGCAGACATGATAACACCTAAGCATGGGAAGAACTTCTGCAGAAATTAGGTGCTTGATCCTGGTTATATTTTTTAAATGAAAGAATGTTCCTTTGAATAGTCTTGAGGATTGTAGTTTTGATCCTCCACATTCTAGACCAACTTGATGATCTTATATCAACTTATTTATTATCATAATATCTATACACATCATTATAATTGCAGCCGGTGCTGATTTTATGCTTTCAAATCTACTAAATGCCATGTGTTCTCTGTTTTTAAAAAAATCTCAATAACCACAAATATTTATTTATTATTAAATGGCTCTTGGGAAGCCAATTATCTGCTAAAACCTAATGATTTGTTTTATTGGAAACAAACTGTTCAATAGGAGTATCTTCCTTTTGAAGCTCTTAGGGCTGGATTTATCAAGCCCTTCACCTACTTATGACTGCAGGTTCTCACAAGAGAACATGCAGTCACAATTTATCATTAGAACCCTGCTTCCCTACCCTCTTAGGTGGAGAATTTTAATCTCCCTGGTCTTGTCCCATTGGGGAGATTGACAGCTTCTGCCAGCGTGTGACTGGAAAAATAGCACTTGTGTGCAATGCTAAATTTTGGCAGCAAATTGCTGCCCACCAGAGGAGAGCTGGCCCCTGTCCATTCTTGCTTGATAAATTAAGACCTCAATATTGTTTGCAGTGCTTCTCTATCTTTAGGTTTTTTTTATTGTCTGATGTACAGCCTAACAATCTAAACTGAGGAAACAACGGAGGTGAACTAAGATAAGAGTGTATGTTTACACAGTTGTTAAATGTTGAAACTCTGCAAAATTTTTCCACTCTTCCTTTTATGTTCATAAGGCATGAGTGTGTGGTACAGATAAGACATATTTTTTTTTTTATATCCTGGTTCAAGGTATTATAAAAAAATGTTTTTGTTTGCACGCAAACACCGCTGGATGTAAACTTTTAATATACGCTGTCTGCATTTATCATTGCACAAGCATTTCTAGCTAGCAGGGGATGTCAATGAACCCGATTGTATCCGATCGGGAGGATTTCTGTCCGCTGCCTCAGAAGACCGCTGCTTCTTAACTCCTCTTTCTGGCAAGCCTTAAGGCCCGCACAGAAACAGGTGCATTCGGGCCTTAATAAATCGGCCCCCATGTGTTAAAAGTAAAGTGTTTGTGCTTGAGCAAATCCTGACACTGCTAACTTCAGGACTTCGGATATCGTGACTGTGTTAACGCCCCCCCCTTCTATAAACTTCAATGGAGCATGTTGAAGAAAAATAAACGAACACATATATAATAATAAGTACATTTTCTTCTATGTGTAGAACATAGGAAATGAATAACTACCTTTAGGTTTAGCGCACATGAAGGTTTTTTTAGTCCTGTCCGGTATTGCACATATCCATATGTGATAAACTTGACAGGAGTTATATTAGGGTGTGTTATGTATTTATTTATATAAAATATTAAAAAATATTATTAAAGGGACAGGTGCACATAATGGCAGACTGCAGTAAAACTGCAGCTGGTAAAGGAACTCGATACTCAGGATGGCAGACCTTATGAAGGTTGTAGCTGGCACAAGAACACAGAATAATAGTCTGTGGTTAAGATGCAACTGGTACAGGAACTCAGGAAAACAAAAAAGCAGAGCATGGTTAAAGGGACAGTCTACCATAGAATTGTTATTGTTTTTAAAGATTGATAATTCCTGTATTACCCATTCCCTAGTTTTGCATAACCAAAACAGTTATAGTAATACACTTTTTACCTCTGTGATGATCTTATATCTAAGCCTCTGCAAACTGCCCCCTTATTTCAGTTCTTTTGACAGACTTGCATTTTAGCCAATCAGTGCTGACTTCTAGGTAACGCCACTTGCGTGAGCACAGTGTTATTGATATGACACACATGAAATAACACCCTCTAGTGGTGAAAAACTGTCAAAATGCATTCAGATAAGAGGTGGCCTTCAAGGTCTAAGAAATAAGCATATGAATCTCCTAGGTTTAGCTTTCAAATAAAAATACAAAGAGAACAATTGGTGATAAAAGTAAATTGGAAAGTTGTTTAAAATTACATGCCCTATCTGAATCATGCAAGTTTATTTTGGACTACACTGTCCCTTTAATAAAATAAATAATTATTAATGAAGCTCTTACAAATTATAATAAATCATTATAATATTTAATTATATTTTATAATAATTAATAGTTAAAAATAGTATTTTTTGATTACTTTATATGACATACATTATACACCTTAATATATATATATATATATATATATATATATATATATATATATATATATATATATATATATATATATATATATATACAGGGAGTGCAGAGTTATTAGGCAAATGAGTATTTTGACCACATCATCCTCTTTATTCATGTTGTCTTACTCCAAGCTGTATAGGCTCGAACGCCTACTACCAATTAAGCATATTAGGTGATGTGCATCTCTGTAATGAGAAGGGGTGTAGTCTAATGACATCAACACCCTATATCAGGTGTGCATAATTATTAGGCAACTTCCTTTCCTTTGGCAAAATGGGTCAAAAGGAGGACTTGACAGGTTTAGAAAAGTCAAAAATAGTGAGATATCCCACAGAGGGATGCAGCACTCTTAAAATTGCAAAGCTTCTGAAGCGTGATCATCGAACAATCAAGCGTTTCATTCAAAATAGTCAACAGGGTCGCAAGAAGCGTGTGGAAAAACCAAGGCGCAAAATAACTGCCCATGAACTGAGAAAAGTCAAGCGTGCAGCTGCCAAGATGCCACTTGCCACCAGCTTGGCCATATTTCAGAGCTGCAACATCACTGGAGTGCCCAAAAGCACAAGGTGTGCAATACTCAGAGACATGGCCAAGGTAAGAAAGGCCGAAAGACGACCACCACTGAACAATACACACAAGCTGAAACGTCAAGACTGGTCGGACAGGTATCGGGGGTACGTTAGGTTGGGGATGAGGGTGTAAGTGGAAGGGGCGGCAGCTGACACGGCTATATTTTGTTTTAACAGGTCCAGTGAGGTGTTGGGTGATCGGGCATTCGTACATTTACTGGGCCAGGAAGGCTGCCGCAGTCAAGGAGGATGGAGGCCAGCTGGGACTATCTAGGGATAAAGTTGAAGTAAAATGGTTTGGGGTCCGGGGTATGAAGTGGGGGCAGGTGGTCGGAAAAGTTGTTGAGTATGCCAGATTGTTTGCACCCCCTCAGATTTTGGTGCTGCATGTGGGAGGAAATGACCTGGGCTTCATGCCTCAAAAGGACTTGGTGGAGGATATTAAGAGAGGGATGGAGAGACTGCGGCAACTCTTCCCGGGCTTAGTTGTTGTCTGGTCAGAGATAGAGAGCCGGGTAGTGTGGAGGTCAGCATGGGATGCTGGGAGGTTGGAGGCTTCCAGACGGAAGATCAACAGGATGGTGAGCAGTTACGTAAGAAGGGTGGGAGGAGTTGGATTGAGGCATGTTGAATTTGAAGGGGAATCGGGAAGGTGCTTCTATCTCAAAGACGGGGTCCACCTTAACGAGGTGGGTTTACACCTTTTTAATTTCACATTGAGAGAAGGGATTGAGAAGGCCTTGGCTCTGGGTGGCGGTCCTCACCTAAGGGGTGAGGGGTGGCGGGGTGCTTGCCCTGGGTGGTAGAGGCTTACGCCTGTTATGATGTGATGGGACTTCCTGTTTCAACAGCAGGGGGTTGGTTTGATGGTGGTAGCCCCTCCCTTGGGTAGGGCGGGGCTTGTGGAACGTGGAATGGGGGCAAGCACTGTGTTGGTGTTAAAAGAGTTAATGTTATCTAATGTTATTTAATGTTATTTATGTTATAAGTTATGTTATTAAAGGAGCTGCGGCCTTTCAATCCCAAAGAAGGTGTGAGGTGTTTTTGTGGGGGGGTTTGTTACAATGGCAACTTGACTATGTGGGGTCAAGGAATAACCCTGTAGAAAGAAATTGAAGAGAGGGTTATGTGACCCCACTAGGAAGCAGGGCATGGGGTGAGAGAAAGGTCAAGGGGGTGGGCTAAGCAAAGGGTTGATAAGGTGCTGACAGGAAGTAGCAACAAACATTTGGAAAATAACAAGCACTGATAGCAGGAGCAGCTTGGTGGGCAAATTCCCGCCCTCCCTCCCTGGTGATATGCTTCAAAACTTTCGCAGCTGTGGCGGGGTGCTTGCCCTGGGTGGTAGAGGCTTACGCCTGTTATGATGTGATGGGACTTCCTGTTTCAACAGCAGGGGGTTGGTTTGATGGTGGTAGCCCCTCCCTTGGGTAGGGCGGGGCTTGTGGAACGTGGAATGGGGGCAAGCACTGTGTTGGTGTTAAAAGAGTTAATGTTATCTAATGTTATTTAATGTTATTTATGTTATAAGTTATGTTATTAAAGGAGCTGCGGCCTTTCAATCCCAAAGAAGGTGTGAGGTGTTTTTGTGGGGGGGGTTTGTTACAATGGCAACTTGACTATGTGGGGTCAACATATTTTATATTAAATATAGACATATCTGAGTGTAATACTTTGTTTTAATATGTTTTACATGTGTTTTGCAAAGGTATAACACTTTACTTCCAGTCTCATGTTGTGCTAACTTTTCTAGTGCTACCCATAACTTTCAAATTGTCATATGAATAATGTTTATTGTGGTCACAATATCCATTAAAACTAAATTATGTCAGTCACATTAAAGAATACTGGGGTCTACTTTTGTAATAGGCATGGATAATAATCAAGAGTTTTCAGTTATGATATGTTCTTATACTTTCTTGTGAGTGTATTTGATGGCATGTGGGGTAGAGAAAAAGCAATCCAACATGCTTGCCTACAGAGCATTGTTTCATTTGAGTCACAAGAGTACAAGAAAGGTAACAATAGTTTTCAGATGTTGTGAGTCTAGTAGGTGTGATATTCTGTGGAGCATTTAAAGCATCTTTAGAGTGGACAGTGAGGTTATTTCAGTTTGCAGTTTAATTAAAAGTGTGTTGTTTATGTTTATTATCATTCCAAGTCATTTTACCTGTATATAGGTGGTATAGGTGTGAGAGATTACCAACCAAATAATGGCAAAATCATGAGTCTTTTGAGGTAAATGTTGGGTGTTGACCATGATCTATAAACTGCCATTGAAACTTCTGTTTTTGACTGCATTTAGTTGGAGTGATTGTCTGTTATCTAATTTTGTGTGTTCTTGAGGCAAAAGTGATGGCACACGTAGGTTGCACATGAAGGCCGCTAATTGCAGCTGTGATGTATAGCGCTCCACTTGTAATCTAGCCCTTTTTGTTCTATTATTGGATGGATAGAATAAATAAGCAGAGGTGTCAGAGGTGTCAGATACATTTCTCAAAGAAGTTAAAAGTGTCACAAAGCAAAAAATATGAAACATACTGATTAATCTTTGGGTGACATACTGTATAAATGTCATAGTTTATTTGTTTTTTACATTTTCTTAAAAAATTTAAAAATAGGATTTTGTGCTCAAATAACATCCAGCACAGCAGTTCACAATATTAATATATTATTGCATAAAAATATTAGATTAAAGCAGTTTACATTTAAAATTAAACTAATAATGTTTATGGGTCCCAGAATGTACTAAACATAGGAACATTTACTTTTGAAAGAACAAACAACTTTAATACAAATGTCAATATTCATTTTTACATGGAACTTAAATATTAAATGCAATAAACCTTTAAATTCACTAATAGTAAGGAATTAACATTCATTTAGAACACGTACACACACATACATATACACACACACATACATACATACATACATACATACACACACATACATACACATACACACATACACACACACACACATGCATACACACCCACACACACACACAAACATACACATGCATACACACACATGCACATACACTCACATACATACACATACACACATACACACACTCACATACATACACATACACACACACACACATGCATACACACCCACACACACATACACATTACACACACACAAACATACACATGCATACACACACACGCACATGCATACATATACACACACACACAAACATACACATGCATACACACACGCACATACATACACATACACACATACACACACATGCATACACACACACATACACACACACTCACCCACACACACATACAGACACACACTCATCCACACACATACACATAAATACACACACACACACACAGGTCCGCCATCAGGGGGTGAATAAGGTGACTCCTGTCAGGGGCCCAGTGGGCCAGGGAGCCCCAAGAGGCAAGCACAACTATTATTTTAAAAAAAATCTTTACATTTTGGCAGCCACCAGAGGGCGCTACAGCAGAGTGCTATTGAGCATGGGAAATGTCATTACATGGAGAAAAGCATTAGCATTTGAGAGGATTTCTGAGTGTGCACTAAACCACTATGCACAGTGTGAGTCAGGCTTGGCACTTCAGTTTGTACAGTGTGTGCCTGAGTCAGACGTCAGATCACTTTCATTTGCAGAGGAGGTAGGACTTACTTAGTAAATGTTTTTTATTTATTTGTGCAATTTCAAATTGTAACTTCAGTGTGGTAGTTGTGTGGTGGGGCCAGGGGTCCATAAAAATACATTTTTTTTAGCAATATACAGCAGTTTATTTATGATTATTTGGCAATGCTGTAGAAATTCTATATTCAAAACCATGCAGAAATGTTTCCTCCTCAATACACGAATTGTAGGTGCCCTTTTGGCAGATATGAATTATATATATATATATATATATATATATATATATATATATATATATATATATATATATATATATATATATATATATATATATATATATACTATATTCCAGTTTACTGGCCCTTTATGCAAGGACTTTTCATATTATCTAAGATGTTTACATCTGCCTAAAATGTTATGCTCTCAGACTAAGATTGCTCAGTGTTTGAAATGAGGCAGATTAATTTAACACTGTTCAGTTTACACTACAGCTGACTTAAAGGGACACTGAACCCAAAATTGTTCTTTCGTGATTCAGATAGATCATGCAATTTTAAGCAACTTTCTAATTTACTCCTATTATCAAATTTTCTTCGTTCTCTTGCTAACTTTATTTGAAAAACAAGGCATCTAAGCTAAGGAGCCAGGCTATATTTGGTTCAGAACCCTGTGCAGCACTTGTTTATTGGTAGGTGAATTTATCCACCAATCAGCAAGAACAACCCAGGTTGTTCACCAAAAATTGGCCAGCATCTAAACTGAAATTCTTGCTTTTCAAATAAAGATACCAAGAGAATGAAGAAAATGTGATAATAGGAGTAAATTAGAAGGTTGCTTAAAATTGCATGCTCTTTCGGAATCACAAAAGAAAAAATTTGGGTTCAGTGTCCCTTTAATTTTGAAATACATACAAACAAGCCTAAATCCTGCATTTAGCCAGATTTGATGGTATGAGACCCAGTGCCACAGCTTATGGTTCCACCAAGACCATATAGAGTACAGCATTTTCAAAATCTATAAGTATAGCTGACAGATGGGAACATTTGTAAACCAGATTTAAAGTGGTGCTCTTGGTTGGGGAAAATGGGGGGGGGGGACCCCAAACATATGTCAACCTTTCAAAAGTACTTTTCTTCATCTACCCATTCTGACAGATCAATAATGTACAATTTTTAATTCACAGAAGTATTTTTTGTTTGCACATTTATGATTCTTTAAAAAGTGATCTCTTCATTTCTGCTATTTTTTTTTATCATGCATGTCACACACTGTTGATTTAGGGGATGGCAATGTGCAGAAATTTTACCTTATGTGAGTGTTTCTGTGGGTGTCTGTGTTTATGTCTTTGTGCTTTTGTTGGTGTCTCTATGAGTGTTTGTGGATCTCTCTGTGAGGGTTTGTGTGTCTGTCTTTGTGCATTTCCTGTGGATGTCTCTGTGAGTGTTTGTTTGTTTGTATGTATGTCTTTGCGTGTTTTCTGTGGGTGTCTTTCTCTGTGTGTGTATATCTTTGTGTGTTTTCTGAGGCTGTCTCTGTGGATGTTTCCTTGGGTGTATGTGCAAGTTTGTGTTTGAGCTGGTGTGTGTGTGTGTCCATTGCCTGATCCTTTTTAGGACATTTTGGCCTTAATACTGATTATTCACATCTTTCTACAGACTTTGAGACTAATGAGACCTTTCTGGAAGTCACCAATCCATCACTTAACCTTTAAATTATTGTTTAGGCAGTTCAGGGCCCTTCCTTTCAGCCACTGCATGCTGTTGTCATCATATAGTTGTCATCTTCCTTGACAAAAAGATAATAAGAATTCCATATTTTGTCTTGTAAATCTCCTTTTTTGACAAAACTGTAGTCTACCTCATTACTTATCAGGTCAAGGTAAACAAGTGCTGAGTGTCTGTGTGGATGTCTGTGTCTGAGATTGTTTGTGTGTTTCTTTGCGTGTCTGCTAGAGTGTCTATATGTAAATCCTTATGTGTGTCTGTGGGTTTCTGTGTTTGTATGTTACTACCTGTACAACATTTCCAAGTTTGACTACACTGAAGAATAAAGTGCATATACATTTTAGTCACTTGGTCAAAATTTGCACATGATAAAGCGGGGGGCTGATTAAGGGTTAAGTAAGGGGCCCCAACATTTCTAGTGGCAGCCCTGCACACACACACTCGTTAATTTCAGCCCTCTTAAAATAGATGCCACACTATTCCATATTTACTAATCTGAGAGCTAGACCGGCATAAAGGAACTCAACAGACAGAAAAAACACTTTTATAATTTTATCAAATAACATTTATTTTTCTGTCAATTTCTGACAGACTGATTATGCACCGCTGTAAAGAAAATTTTCGCTTTTAGAACATATAAGTCCCAACAGCCAATGTATTTGAATTTTTCATGATAAATAAAGAGGTAAGTAATTTTCTTGTCATTTTAATTGACCACCTAATAATTTTAAGGAATGACTTAGGATTTATAAACTCTCAAGAACCAAGTAAAACAAAGATAAGTAGTGCTAATTAAAGTTAATTGCTGATTATAAAATAACAATGACATAAATTATATATAAACTATAATCTGTTTTTATAATTTGATAATTTATGCAAAATGAAATATTTATATATTATTTATGTCATTGTCTATAATTTTATAATAAGCACTTTAGCTTTAATTAGTTTTGCCTATCTTTGTTTTACTTACCTCTGTAAGGTAGGGGAAATAATAATGACACCTTATATAACACTTTGTTGGACTCAACGCATTTTACACAAGGTACATTCATATCATTTTAAAAACTACAAATTTTGGGGGCGTGTCCTAACTGCGGCTCTGAGCGGTCGAAATCTTCTCGAACTCTGGAAGACTTTGAAATAATCTGCCGATTATCAGGCCTGTAGCGAGAGCTAACAACCAGGTACCGCGCTCCCCCACAAGAAGCTGGGGTGCTTTGCCACATCTGGATAGTTACTAATCTCCAACACATTACACAGCTCATTGCCAGAACAGATATCTGTCATTAAGGCAAACCTAACTATCTTCAACTGACCGTAAACTAATGCTTTTTACATAACAGAAGAGAGCCACCGCAGCCATGAAGGGCGCAGAGACTTCAAACCACCTGGACCAACAGCTCTTTAAAATAGAAGCCCTGCTACAAGCCTTAATTGATAAGGCACCTACAGAACGTGAGTTGAATCTAAACTCTGAAAGTGTAACACTTGGAAAGGATGGTAGACTTAATATACTAAGCCCACCTGGTGCAGAAACCACAACAGATCCACCACATGGCACTTAAAATCACCCATAGTGCAGATGACTCCGCTGACCACAACACTGGACTTTCCACATGTATCTTAAGCATCACTTCTACAGCCATACAATACACAAAGCTATGCTTTCCTGGGAGTGAGCTCCAAACTCACTTTGATAACCTCGCCACACGAAAATGAAGACACAGCTAGATTAACTCCAAAAAAAAGCACTGCAGCACCACAGTAGTCTTCAGCTAATGAATATGACCGGGAGGTTCAGGACTAGGCTTGTATAGATTATACTCAGTCACCAGCATGTATACCAGGTTGAGATACATCACAGACCATCAAAATGACTAATGCTAAGGCTTCCTATCATACCCTATTATAGACAGTAACCATACAAAACCCTGTCCTGCTCTCATGTGTTATAAGCTTAACGCTGCCTCTACTTCACCTTTTCATTCATAATCTCCTCATGGAGACATCAAGCAACTACATTAAGACACTTTGGCAGCCGTAACTGCAAAAAAAAAATGAATGGTGTTTGTGGAATTCTTTCCTGCATTAAATTCTATTAATGTGTTTTTTTATTGCAGCCTAATATGAATGTTATCTTAGGTCAGTTAGAATTAGTTTAATATGTTCAATGTTTTACTGTTACCTTAGTATACCAGCTGCCTAGTAAGAATCTACTAATACTTATAACCATATTATATAGCGCATAAGATTCTTCCTAACTCATTCCTACCAAAACATACTTTATGAATATTGCTATTATTAAGAGTCTACTTCAAATAACTCCTCTGGGGGCTTTGGGGGGACCTTATTGTCCAATCCCTGAAACTGAAGGCCACTCACATTAATATGCTAAAGTATCGGATACATTAAAAACGCTAGCAGCACCTAAAAACTATTTATAAGCACTCCATTTTGGTTGCAAAACGTTATATATAATTCAATAGGTTTGTCTGTGCATGTTTAATACGTTTAAAATTATATTTTGACCCCAGTGGCTGCCCCATACTGATAGACTCTATAAATCTCCACAGCTTAGCTGTGAGAAATATATGAGCTTCTCTAACATATTATTGTGTTTACTAATCTTCTAAGTACAGTCATTGCCAGGATGCTAAAGTGTATATTTCGGGGGGTTTTCTGGGGTTTTGTGTGGGGCCTCCAGTGGATGCTTAAAATTACACTAATACAACTCGAAGCTGAGTTTTCACCATCCTTGTATACTACCCTACTACTCCTTACCAGTGGCCTGCGGTCAAGGCCGCGAAGGAAACAAAAATTGAACACTTTTAGCTTCTTACAAAGGGTCTTATGCTAAAATATTCTACCTGAATACAGAAAGTATACCCAATGCTAGACTCATATAGACTTAGGGCAGATGTTGGGGACAACTAGATATGGAAATTTTGATTTCTTACCGTAAAAATTATCGCATCACCCTATGAGACATGCAATCTCACTATATTATCCTACATATGGAGATTATACTTGTACTAAAGATTTTTTTTATTGGCTAAGCTTAAGTCCTTATCTTATAAAGAAAAAACAACAACTCTCCTACACAACAACTATACAGACCCAAAAGTGATCTACAAATTTAGTCATGGGGATTAAAATGAGGAATACTAATGTAAATTTCAAACTTGATTCCTATTTGTTTTGTACTTCTGTGAAATACTTATTTTTGTGAAAATATTTGAACCTGTAATGAACAATTCCTCAATAAAAACATAACAAAAAAGAAATTACAGATTTTATCCCTGAAAGGTTGTGTGAACAGGTAGGTCTTGTATCTTTGCTTAAACTAGTCCAGGGAAGTGGCTTTTTTACAGTGCTGGGATAAATGTTCCACAGAGATCTGGTGAATTGACTAAAAGCTTGCAAACCACATTTTTGGTGAATTATTGGCACATTTAGCTTCTGTGCACTTGCTGATCGAAGAGTGCGAGTTGGGACATAACACCATTAATTCTTTTGTAGGTGGATGGGTGTCACACAACAGAATTTTGACTGCCCAGTTAACAGTCTTGCTGATGTGTTTTGAACCACCTAAAGGCGATGGAGTTATTTTCTTGGAGACCATAATAAAGCACTTTGCAATAGTGCAGACATGATAACACCTAAGCATGGGAAGAACTTCTGCAGAAATTAGGTGCTTGATCCTGGTTATATTTTTTAAATGAAAGAATGTTCCTTTGAATAGTCTTGAGGATTGTAGTTTTGATCCTCCACATTCTAGACCAACTTGTTGATCTTATATCAACTTATTTATTATCATAATATCTATACACATCATTATAATTGCAGCCGGTGCTGATTTTATGCTTTCAAATCTACTAAATGCCATGTGTTCTCTGTTTTTAAAAAAATCTCAATAACCACAAATATTTATTTATTATTAAATGGCTCTTGGGAAGCCAATTATCTGCTAAAACCTAATGATTTGTTTTATTGGAAACAAACTGTTCAATAGGAGTATCTTCCTTTTGAAGCTCTTAGGGCTGGATTTATCAAGCCCTTCACCTACTTATGACTGCAGGTTCTCACAAGAGAACATGCAGTCACAATTTATCAAGCAGCAGTCATTAGAACCCTGCTTCCCTACCCTCTTAGGTGGAGAATTTTAATCTCCCTGGTCTTGTCCCATTGGGGAGATTGACAGCTTCTGCCAGCGTGTGACTGGAAAAATAGCACTTGTGTGCAATGCTAAATTTTGGCAGCAAATTGCTGCCCGCCAGAGGAGAGCTGGCCCCTGTCCATTCTTGCTTGATAAATTAAGACCTCAATATTGTTTGCAGTGCTTCTCTATCTTTAGGTTTTTTTTATTGTCTGATGTACAGCCTAACAATCTAAACTGAGGAAACAACGGAGGTGAACTAAGATAAGAGTGTATGTTTACACAGTTGTTAAATGTTGAAACTCTGCAAAATTTTTCCACTCTTCCTTTTATGTTCATAAGGCATGAGTGTGTGGTACAGATAAGACATATTTTTTTTTTATATCCTGGTTCAAGGTATTATAAAAAAATGTTTTTGTTTGCACGCAAACACAGCTGGATGTAAACTTTTAATATACGCTGTCTGCATTTATCATTGCACAAGCATTTCTAGCTAGCAGGGGATGTCAATGAACCCGATTGTATCCGATCGGGAGGATTTCTGTCCGCTGCCTCAGAAGACTGCTGCTTCTTAACTCCTCTTTCTGGCAAGCCTTAAGGCCCGCACAGAAACAGGTGCATTCAGGCCTTAATAAATCGGCCCCCATGTGTTAAAAGTAAAGTGTTTGTGCTTGAGCAAATCCTGACACTGCTAACTTCAGGACTTCGGATATCGTGACTGTGTTAACGCCCCCCCCCCCTTCTATAAACTTCAATGGAGCATGTTGAAGAAAAATAAACGAACACATATATAATAATAAGTACATTTTCTTCTATGTGTAGAACATAGGAAATGAATAACTACCTTTAGGTTTAGCGCACATGAAGGTTTTTTTAGTCCTGTCCGGTATTGCACATATCCATGTGTGATAAACTTGACAGGAGTTATATTAGGATGTGTTATGTATTTATTTATATAAAATATTAAAAAATATTATTAAAGGGACAGGTGCACATAATGGCAGACTGCAGTTAAACTGCAGCTGGTAAAGGAACTCGATACTCAGGATGGCAGACCTTATGAAGGTTGTAGCTGGCACAAGAACACAGAATAATAGTCTGTGGTTAAGATGCAACTGGTACAGGAACTCAGGAAAACAAAAAAGCAGAGCATGGTTAAAGGGACAGTCTACCATAGAATTGTTATTGTTTTTAAAGATTGATAATTCCTGTATTACCCATTCCCTAGTTTTGCATAACCAAAACAGTTATAGTAATACACTTTTTACCTCTGTGATGATCTTATATCTAAGCCTCTGCAAACTGCCCCCTTATTTCAGTTCTTTTGACAGACTTGCATTTTAGCCAATCAGTGCTGACTTCTAGGTAACGCCACTTGCGTGAGCACAGTGTTATTGATATGACACACATGAAATAACACCCTCTAGTGGTGAAAAACTGTCAAAATGCATTCAGATAAGAGGTGGCCTTCAAGGTCTAAGAAATAAGCATATGAATCTCCTAGGTTTAGCTTTCAAATAAAAATACAAAGAGAACAATTGGTGATAAAAGTAAATTGGAAAGTTGTTTAAAATTACATGCCCTATCTGAATCATGCAAGTTTATTTTGGACTACACTGTCCCTTTAATAAAATAAATAATTATTAATGAAGCTCTTACTAATTATAATAAATCATTATAATATTTAATTATATTTTATAATAATTAATAGTTAAAAATAGTATTTTTTGATTACTTTATATGACATACATTATACACCTTAATATATATATATATATATATATATATATATATATATATATATATATATATATATATATATATATATATATATATATACAGGGAGTGCAGAATTATTAGGCAAATGAGTATTTTGACCACATCATCCTCTTTATTCATGTTGTCTTACTCCAAGCTGTATAGGCTCGAAAGCCTACTACCAATTAAGCATATTAGGTGATGTGCATCTCTGTAATGAGAAGGGGTGTGGTCTAATGACATCAACACCCTATATCAGGTGTGCATAATTATTAGGCAACTTCCTTTCCTTTGGCAAAATGGGTCAAAAGAAGGACTTAACAGGCTCAGAAAAGTCAAAAATAGTGAGATATCTTGCAGAGGGATGCAGCACTCTTAAAATTGCAAAACTTCTGAAGCGTGATCATCGAACAATCAAGCGTTTCATTCAAAATAGTCAACAGGGTCGCAAGAAGCGTGTGGAGAAACCAAGGCGCAAAATAACTGCCCATGAACTGAGAAAAGTCAAGCGTGCAGCTGCCAAGATGCCACTTGCCACCAGTTTGGCCATATTTCAGAGCTGCAACATCACTGGAGTGCCCAAAAGCACAAGGTGTGCAATACTCAGAGACATGGCCAAGGTAAGAAAGGCTGAAAGACGACCACCACTGAACAAGACACACAAGCTGAAACGTCAAGACTGGGCCAAGAAATATCTCAAGACTGATTTTTCTAAGGTTTTATGGACTGATGAAATGAGAGTGAGTCTTGATGGGCCAGATGGATGGGCCCGTGGCTGGATTGGTAAAGGGCAGAGAGCTCCAGTCCGACTCAGACGCCAGCAAGGTGGAGGTGGAGTACTGGTTTGGGCTGGTATCATCAAAGATGAGCTTGTGGGGCCTTTTCGGGTTGAGGATGGAGTCAAGCTCAACTCCCAGTCCTACTGCCAGTTTCTGGAAGACACCTTCTTCAAGCAGTGGTACAGGAAAAAGTCTGCATCCTTCAAGAAAAACATGATTTTCATGCAGGACAATGCTCCACCACACGCGTCCAAGTACTCCACAGTGTGGCTGGCAAGAAAGGGTATAAAAGAAGAAAATCTAATGACATGGCCTCCTTGTTCACCTGATCTGAACCCCATTGAGAACCTGTGGTCCATCATCAAATGTGAGATTTACAAGGAGGGAAAACAGTACACCTCTCTGAACAGTGTCTGGGAGGCTGTGGTTGCTGCTGCACGCAATGTTGATGGTGAACAGATCAAAACACTGACAGAATCCATGGATGGCATGCTTTTTAGTGTCCTTGCAAAGAAAGGTGGCTATATTGGTCACTGATTTGTTTTTGTTTTGTTTTTGAATGTCAGAAATGTATATTTGTGAATGTTGAGATGTTATATTGGTTTCACTGGTAAAAATAAATAATTGAAATGGGTATATATTTGTTTTTTGTTAAGATGCCTAATAATTATGCACAGTAATAGTCACCTGCACACACAGATATCCCCCTAAAATAGCTATAACTAAAAACAAACTAAAAACTACTTCCAAATCTATTCAGCTTTGATATTAATGAGTTTTTTGGGTTCATTGAGAACATGGTTGTTGTTCAATAATAAAATTAATCCTCAAAAATACAACTTGCCTAATAATTCTGCACTCCCTGTATATATATATATATATATATATATATTCTTGTGCGCAAATACTAGGGATGGGCGAATGTTTCGCAACATTTGAAAAACGGCACAAATTTTAACACATTCGTTCATTCGAATCGAATTTCGAATGTTTACATAACATTCTAACATTCGATTTTCGAATGTTTGGTTTCGAATTTTACGATTACATTCGAAAATATTCTTTTCGAAAAATTCGAATTTAGATTGTAATAGTATTTCTAATGCTTTTTCTTTAAATGAATATTCGAATTATGCAATATTCGAATTCGAAAAATTCGAATTTAGATTGTAATAGTATTTCTAATGCTTTTTCTTTAAATGTAATATTCGAATTATGCAATATGTGTATTCAAATTCGAAAAATTTGAATTTAGATTGTAATAGTATTTCTAATGCTTTTTCTTTAAATGTAATATTCGATTTATGCAATATTCGAATGCGAAAAATTTGAATTTATATTCGAATTCGAAAAATTCGAATTTATATGTTTGTAATAGTATTTATAATGCTTTCTTTAAATGTAATATATATTCGAATTATGCAATATTCTATATGGAAACATTCGAAATGATATATTTGTATCTATTATGTATCAATTTACTAGATTCCCGCCCTACCACATGAACTATTGAACTTCTGAATAGTATTTGTTAAATAGAATGTTAAATTCGAAATTTCGAATGTGGACATTCGATATAATTATAAACATTCAAATTCGAAAGTGACATTCGAAAACTGTAAATAAAATTAAATTTTCAAATTTTTAAGAATATTCTTTCTTATCGACATTCAGATTTAGAATTCGAATTTCGGTAATAACATTCGTTCTACATTCGAAATTCGAAAATTTACACATTCGCCCATCCCTAGTAAATACCCGACAAGAGCAAATAATTTTTTTAGTTATGAATATGTATGTGTGTATGTATATATATTTTGTCTATGTGTATCTATACCTATGTTTATATATATATATATATATATATATATATATATATATATATATATATATATATATATATATATATATATATATTAAAAATACACATTGGAATGTAAAATATTAACATTAAATACACTATAAAACACATTCTAAAATATTAAATTTGATTAAAATGCTTTTTCAAGTTTTAAGGTATTTGAGTGAGAATAGCTCCCAATTGTATATATGTGTATATATGTATGTACATGTTTTTATATACATACATTTAAATATAATAATATATAAATAGACATACAAATATACAATTATAATATATACACATGCATACACACAATCACATACACTCACACACATATACACATATATATATATATATATATATATATATATATATATATATATATATATATATATATATATATATATATACAATATAGTCCTTTACATTCAAACACATTGGCATACACAATATACCTGTTAAACAGTAAAACATGTTTTTATTAATACTTTTCTGAATATTTTTTATCAGATAGTATATATTTGGGTGTAACACCTTTTTAAATGTATTTATGTTATGATGAATGCACTTTTTTAACCCTTACACTTTACTCTAGGGGGTCAATTTATCAAGTTCCGTACGGAGCTTGATGCCCTGTCTAAAAAACGCTGCTCCATAACCTGTTCGCCTGCTCTGAGGCGACGGACAGAAATCAACCCGATCGAATACGATTCGGTTGATTGACACCCCCTGCTAGCGGCCGATTGGCTGCAAATCTGCAGGGGGCGTCATTGCACCAGCAGTTCACAAGAACTGTCAGCATTTATCGAAGTGCGGCAGACATGATACGTTACATCGTATCATGTCCATCCGCACTTTAATACATTTACCCCTAGGCCTTTACTCACGCAATCCCGGCACACGCTAATTAAATTTGTGCTCTGGCAAATGCATTTACTTTTAGCTTGTAATATGTGCACCAGATAGCGCAGTTGCAATATTGGTTGTTGTGACCCAAGCTAATAATAGTGCACCACTTGTAATCTAGCCCTGTATATTTTAAATCAACTCAAAACAACTTAACCTTGCTTTTTTGCTCAAGAACCATTTTTTTCAATGTTAATTTCCTAAATGCAGTAACAGATAATTCTTTCTTTCTTTTCTTTTCTTTCCTTTTTTTTATTTTAAACTAAGGCTAATGACTAAAGTAATATCTGAAATAATAGAATGTTTTGAGTGATTTAAACCATAAACCTTTCTGAAAATACTACTTTCACAGTCATTTTCTGTTTCCATGGAAACTCTGTAATTTAGGAACAATTCTCTTTTTTCCCACTTACCACTTAAAATGTAAATGCAGCTACCTGAAAATGACTGAAACTACACTAACTCAATATTGACAGCATATACTTATCACATCCCAATGCTTTTTCAGGCTTAAGAAACATGTTCACATTTTCATTAAATACAGTACTTACCTCTAGCGCTAAATGTGGTAAAAGAAATAGGACAAAAATATGTTCTTTTATTTTCTATAAAAATGTATTTGTAGACATTTGGGTGAATAGTTGATGGAATCATCAATAAACACACAGAGTAAATGGCTTGAAAATTGTGTACTTGGAAAGTCTTCTATGTGTATGATCTATATGTAATTTGTATGTTTGTAAACTGATAGCCAGCTGGGGTTAGATTACAAGTGGCGTGCAATCGTTAGCGCAAGTCACAATAACAATCTTATGACCATGCTAACTTTAATGTGGTATTAAAAGTTGAAAGCAGGGGGCGTGTCTGGGCAGTGGCCATGCTTGGTTGCTTTTACTGAGGCTCCTAACGTTATCTACACTAAATTGCTGTTAAAGCATTATCTATGCATGATCGGCTGAAAAGCAATTGAATGTCAGACAGAGGAAGTAATACAGAACAGACCGATACCAGTATTGCATAATTTATGATCGTTTAGCCTAGAACCGGACTATCAACATTCTAGGTGGTGGCCTAGTGCAGAGGCTTCAAACATCCCCCCCCCATGAACCGGGTAAGATAGTTTTCATCTGACTACTCCTCACATCAAACTAGTAAATGTTTACCATGAAGGAACCATATAAATGTATACAAGCCTTATTACTTCAGATAGACTCTAAACTAGATGACCATGCAGCTGATTTCGCTGCGACTACAAGGAACACAGACCGGGAAGTGTATACTGATCAATTGCTTGATCCAGATGTAGATGCTACCACTACACCATTACAATGGTCAGTGAAACCATACCTTAAAATCTCCCCCATGCTTGAACTACATATCTGCGCAGTATTAGACACCCCCATTGTATCATCCCTTTCTGTCAATTTACATACTGGCGATGACACAGCCTGGAATCCCCACCACTCAAGATTCAGTATGGATACCCCTGCAGTACACCTCCAAGATACAGGGACTCCCACTTTGTAGGAATGATTGCTGTGCATCACCCGTTTTTGGACACGGGCCGTGGGGGGAGCAGCTGAATGCCGCGGACCAGACCCGAGAGCTACAGAGATTAAGACCCAGCACAGCGTTCTAGAAGATGGGCAGTTGTGGATTCTAGCTTTCACTGACACTGTGCTCCAGAAGTGGATGAATCAGCCCGCCGACAGGGATATCACACTAGCAGGACTTGTGCTGGTTTCGCCCTCCAGGAAAGGCATCGGATGAACTTTTTGCTATGTCAGTTTACGTTATGTGTGCTGCCCACCCTATACCAACATTAACAGACTCTCAGAGTTGATACGGGACGTTAAGGATCAACACTTCTATCTCTTAACTGAAATCCTTACAAATAATTCACAATTAGGACACTGTTAATGGACAAATTATATCTGTTTTATAGAGGATGTAATGATATGTTTACATGTCCACTAGTATGTAAGTAGAGCCTATTTATTTTTTACTCTCTTATTTTACCATGAATGGATAGCTTGTATGCTGACTAATAGTTTGCTCAGGGGGCAAACAGGCATCACAGTGTGATTTATGGGTTATAAGTTTGACCAATTTTGGCTTCTTGAGATGTCCATTGTGTCATACTACTGGTTTCTTAATAGATCACACAATATGCTTATTACCTATGCAGTCCCATGATGGGCACTAGTTGCCTCTGTTGTTCCTCAAAAGCTCCCCCATTTGCATCTAGCGCTATTCCTCACCAAAGTATTAAATTACCTATATATAGGTTATAACAAAATAAATTTATTATAATCCCTCAAGCAAGCATCATAAAGACTGAGAATGCCCATTTACACCCTAACATAAGTATCAGGTGTAAACATCTTGACATGTATTATGTGGTGTCATGATATTTTACTTTTCAATATACAAAAGAACACGGGCGACTACTATTGGTGTAACTCATGCTCTGTTAGTATGCAAAACTCTTAGGCATCTACTTATCAAGCCGTCAACCGCAAATACGCTGGAATTCTGCAGCGTAATTTTGCAAGCTTGATTCTCCTTAGTTATCAAACCCTACAGAGAAGTAGAATTGTGTGACGTAACATACAATCCGCCGGTCTCAGTCCGACACAGATCAATGCTTACGTCACTACAGATGTTCCGAATGCAAATTCGGCACTATCTGACTACTTTTGCTAGTTAACAAATGTCTACCAGGTACTATTCCTGCCCAGTGTACCTGGTTTTCAATCCGCCGCCCTGGAGGCGTGGGTGCCATAGGAATCAATGGGAATCTGAAAGTAGCGAAAGCTCATGTTCGCTGCTGCCCGATATCCCATTGATTCCTATGGGAGAATAAAAGTTACGTTTACACCTAACACCCTAACATGTATCCCGAGTCTAAACACCCCTAATCTGCCGCCCTGACATTATACTTATTAACCTCTAATCTGCCGCCCCGACACCGCCGCCACCTACATAAAAGTATTAACCCCTATCCCGCCGCTCCCAGAGCCCACCACAACTAAATAAATGTATTAACCCCTAAACCGCTAACCCCCCACATCACCATAACCTAAATTAACCTATTAATCCTTAAACCTAACAACCTGCTAACTGTACATTAAATATTAACTCATCCCTATCTTATAATAAATGTAAACTTACCTTTAGATTTAAATTAAACTATATTAAACTACTTATTAACCTATTTTAACTATTATAATAAAATTACATTAAACTATATTAAACTACTAATTAACCTATTCTAACTATTATAATAAAATTACATTAAACTATATTAAATTAATAATTAATCTAACCTAACTTTTATACTAAAATTACATAAAATTACAAATTAAAATAACTATATTATATATTTAAACACCTAACCCTACTCAAATAATTTAATTCTACACTAAAAAATTACAAAGTTGCAAAAAACGAACTAAGTTACAAAAAATAGCAAACACTAAGTTACACAAAAAAATAAACACTAAGGCCTAGATTTGGAGTTTGGCGGTAGCCGTGAAAACCAGCGTTAGAGGCTCCTAACGCTGGTTTTAGGCTACCGCCGGTATTTGGAGTCAGTCAAAAAAGGGTCTAACGCTCACTTTTCAGCCGCGACTTTTCCATACCGCAGATCCCCTTACGTCAATTGCGTATCCTATCTTTTCAATGGGATCTTTCTAACTCCGGTATTTAGAGTCGTGTCTGAAGTGAGCGTTAGAAATCTAACGACAAAACTCCAGCCGCAGAAAAAAGTCAGTAGTTAAGAGCTTTCTGGGCTAACGCCGGTTCATAAAGCTCTTAACTACTGTGCTCTAAAGTACACTAACACCCATAAACTACCTATGTACCCCTAAACCGAGGTCCCCCCACATCGCCGCCACTCGATTAAATTTGTTTAACCCCTAATCTGCCGACCGCCACCTACGTTATCCTTATGTACCCCTAATCTGCTGCCCCTAACACCGCCGACCCCTGTATTATATTTATTAACCCCTAACCTGCCCCCCACAACGTCGCCGCCAGCTACCTACAATAATTAACCCCTAATCTGCTGACCGCAAAGCGCCGCCACCTACATTATAGCTATGTACCCCTAATCTGCTGCCCCTAACACAGCTGACCCCTATATTATATTTATTAACCCCTAACCTGCCCCCCACAACGTCGCCGCCAGCTACCTACAATAATTAACCCCTAATCTGCCGACCGCAAAGCGCCGCCACCTACATTATAGCTATGTACCCCTAATCTGCTGCCCCTAACACCGCCAACCCCTATATTATATTTATTAACCCCTAATCTGCCGCCCTCAACGTCGCCTCCACCTGCCTACTCTTATTAACCCCTAATCTGCCGACCGGACTGCACCGCTATTATAATAAAGTTATTAACCCCTAATCCGCCTCACTAACCCTATAATAAATAGTATTAACCCCTAATCTGCCCTCCCTAACATCGCCGACACCTAACTTCAAACATTAACCCCTAATCTGCCGACCGGAGCTCACCGCTATTCTAATAAATGTATTAACCCCTAAAGCTAAGTCTAACCCTAACACTAAAACCCCCCTAAGTTAAATATAATTTAAATCTAACGAAATTAATTAACTCTTATTAAATAAATTATTCCTATTTAAAGCTAAATACTTACCTGTAAAATAAATCCTAATATAGCTACAATATAAATTATAATTATATTATAGCTATTTTAGGATTTATATTTATTTTACAGGTAACTTTGTATTTATTTTAACCAGGTACAATAGCTATTAAATAGTTATTTACTATTTAATAGCTACCTAGTTAAAATAATTACAAAATTACCTGTAAAATAAATCCTAACCTAAGTTACAATTAAACCTAACACTACACTATCAATAAATAAATTAAATAAAATACCTACAATTACCTACAATTAAACCTAACACTACACTATCAATAAATTAATTAAATACAATACCTACAAATAACTACAATGAAATAAACTAACTAAAGTACAAAAAATAAAAAGAACTAAGTTACAAAAAATAAAAAAATATTTACAAACATAAGAAAAATATTACAACAATTTTAAACTAATTACACCTACTCTAAGCCCCCTAATAAAATAACAAAGCCCCCCAAAATAAAAAAATGCCCTACCCTATTCTAAATTACTAAAGTTCAAAGCTCTTTTACCTTACCAGCCCTGAACAGGGCCCTTTGTGGGGCATGCCCCAAGAAGTTCAGCTCTTTTGCCTGTAAAAAAAACCATACAATACCCCCTCCAACATTACAACCCACCACCCACATACGCCTAATCTAACCCAAACCCCCCTTAAATAAACCTAACTCTAAGCCCCTGAAGATCTTCCTACCTTATCTTCACCATACCAGGTTCACCGATCGATCCAGAAGAGCTCCTCCGATGTCCTGATCCAAGCCCAAGCGGGGGGCTGAAGAGGTCCATGATCCGGCTGAAGTCATCATCCAAGCGGGAGCTGAAGAGGTCCATGATCTGGCTGAAGTCTTCATCCAAGCGGGAGCTGAAGAGGTCCATGATCCGGATGAAGTCTTCTATCAACGGCATCTTCAATCTTCTTTCTTCGGGAGCCATCATCTTCCATCCGACGCGGAACATCCTCTTCTCCCAACGCCTACTAGCCGAATGACGGTTCCTTTAAATGACGTCATACAAGATGGCGTCCCTCGAATTCCGATTGGCTGATAGGATTCTATCAGCCAATCGGAATTAAGGCAGGAAAATGCTGATTGGCTGATGGAATCAGCCAATCAGAATCAAGTTCAATCCGATTGGCTGATCCGATCAGCCAATCAGATTGAGCTCGCATTCTATTGGCTGATCGGAACAGCCAATAGAATGCAAGCTCAATCTGATTGGCTGATTGAATCAGCCAATCGGATTGAACTTGATTCTGATTGGCTGATTCTGATTGGGGGGGGTATTGTATGCTGAACTTCTTGGGGCATGCCCCGCAAAGGGTAGGGCATTTTTTTTATTTTGGGGGCTTTGTTATTTTATTAGGGGGCTTAGAGTAGGTGTAATTAGTTTAAAATTGTTGTAATATTTTTCTAATGTTTGTAAATATTTTTTTATTTTTTGTAACTTAGTTTTTTTTTATTTTTTGTACTTTAGTTAGTTTATTTCATTGTATTTATTTGTAGGAATTGTATTTAATTTATTTATTGATAGTGTAGTGTTAGGTTTAATTGTAGATAATTATAGGTATTTTATTTAATTTATTTATTGATAGTGTAGTGTTAGGTTTAATTGTAACTTAGGGGTTTAGGGGTTAATACATTTATTAGAATAGCGGTGAGCTCCAGTCAGCAGATTAGGGGTTAATAATTGAAGTTAGGTGTCGGCGATGTTAGGGAGGGCAGATTAGGGGTTAATACTATTTATTATAGGGTTAGTGAGGCGGATTAGGGGTTAATAACTTTATAATAATAGCGGTGCGGTCCGGTCGGCAGATTAGGGGTTAATAAGTGTAGGCAGGTGGAGGCGATGTTGTGGGGGGCAGATTAGGGGTTAATAAATATAATATAGGGGTTGGCGGTGTTAGGGGCAGCAGATTAGGGGTACATAGGGATAATGTAAGTAGCAGCGGTTTACGGAGCGGCAGATTAGGGGTTAAAAATAATATACAGGGGTCAGCGATAGCGGGGGCGGCAGAATAGGGGTTAATAAGTGTAAGGTTAGGGGTGTTTAGACTCGGGGTTCATGTTAGGGTGTTAGGTGCAGACGTAGTAAGTGTTTCCCCATAGCAAACAATGGGGCTGCGTTAGGAGCTGAACGCAGCTTTTTTGCAGGTGTTAGGTTTTTTTTCAGCTCAAACAGCCCCATTGTTTCCTATGGGGGAATCGTGCACGAGCACGTTTTTGAGGCTGGCCGCGTCCGTAAGCAACTCTGGTATCGAGAGTTGAAGTTCCGTTAAATATGCTCTATGCTCCTTTTTTGGAGCCTAACGCAGCCATTCTGTGGACTCTCAATACCAGAGTTATTTTAAAGGTGCGGCCAGAAAAAAGCCAGCGTTAGATACGCGGGTCGTTACCGACAAAACTCTAAATCTAGCCGTATGTTACAAAAAATATAAAATTATCAAAGCTTTAAACTAATTACACCTAATCTAAGGGCCCTATGAAAATAAAAAAAGCCCCCCCCCCCCCGAAATTAAAAAAAACCCTAGCTTACAATAAACTACAAATAGCCCTTAAAATATACTTTTGCGGGGCATTGCCCCAAAGTAATCATCTCTTTTACCAGTTAAAAAAAATACAAATACCACCCCAACATTAAAACCCACCACCCACACAGCCAATCCCCCAAATAAAACCCTAACTAAAAAAACCTAAGCTCCCCATTGCCCTGAAAAGGGCATTTGGATGGGCATTGCCCTTAAAAGGGCATTTAGATCTATTGAAGGCCCAAGTCCTAATCTAAAACTAAAACCCACCCAATAAACCCTTAAAAAAATCCTAACACTAACCCCAGAATATTTACTTACAGTTTTGAAGATCCGACATCCATCCTCCAAGAACCCGGGAGAAGTCCTCAATGAAGTGGCCGAAGTCTTCATCCAACCCTGCAGGAGTCTTCATCCAGACGGCATCTTCTATCTTCATCCATCCGGCGCGGATGAAAGCTCAATCCTATTGGCTGATTGCAACAGCCAATAGGATTTTTTCAACCTTAATTCCAATTGGCTGATAGAATTCTATCAGCCAATCGCAATCTAAGGGTTGCCATCTTGGATGACGTCACTTAAAGGAACTGTCATTCAATAAGAAGACTCAGAATTAAGAGGATGCTCTGCATCGGATGTCTTGAAGATGGAGCCGCTCCGCGTCGGATGGATGAAGATAGAAGATGCCGTCTGGATGAAGACTTCTGCCCATCTGGAGTGCCACTTTGCCCGGCTTGGATGAAGACTTCTCCCGGCATCATTGAGGACTTCGGCCCGGTTGGATGAAGACTTCTGCCGCTTCCTTGAGGATGGATGTCTGGTCTTCAGAACAGTAAGTCGATCTTCAGGGGGATAATGTTAGGTTTTTTTAAGGGTGTATTGGGTGGGTTTTATTTTTTAGGTTAGGGCTTTGGGCCGCAAAAGAGCTAACTTCCCTTTTAAGGGCAATGCCCATCCAAATGCTCTTTTCAGGGCAATGGGGAGCTTAGGTTTTTTTAGTTAGGGTTTTATTTGGGGGGTTTGGTTGTGTGGGTGGTGGGTTTTACTGTTGACTGTTTTTTTGTATTTTTTTTTTACAGGTAAAAGAGCTGATTACTTTGGGGCAATGCCCCGCAAAAGGCCCTTTTAAGGGCTATTGGTAGTTTAGTTGAGGCTAGTTTTTTATTTTTATTTTGGTGGGCTATTTTTATTTTGATAGGGCTATTAGATTAGGTGTAATTAGTTTAAATATCTTGTAATTTGTTTTTTGTTTTGTGTATTTTTTTTTGTACTTTAGATAATTGTATATAATTTATTTAATTGTATTTAATTTAGGTCATTTAGTTAATTATACTGTAGTGTTAGGTGTTAGTGTAACTTAGGTTAGGTTTTATTTTACATGTAAATGTGTATTTATTTTAGCTAGGTAGTTAGTAAATAGTTAATAACTATTTAGTAACTATTCTACCTAGTTAAAATAAATACAAACTTGCCTGTGAAATAAAAATAAACCCTAAGCTAGCTACAATGTAACTATTAGTTAAATTGTAGCTAGCTTAGGGTTTATTTTATAGGTAAGTTTAGTTTTAAATAGGAATTATTTAGTTATTAATAGTAGGTTTTATTTAGATTTATTGTAATTATATTTAAGTTACGGGTGTTAGGGTTAGACTAAGGTTTAAGGGTTAATACATTTAATATAGTGGCAGTGACGTTGGGGACGGCAGATTAGGGGTTAATAAGTATAATGAAGGTGGCAGCGGTGTAGGGGGCGGCAGATTAGGGGTTAATAACATAATGTAGGTGGCGGTGGTCTCTGGGAGGGGCAGGATAGGGGTTAATAAGTTTATTAGAGTGGCGGTGGGCTACGGTAGCGGCGGGTTTAATAACTTTATTTAGTTGCGGCGGGGTCCGTGAGCAGCGGGATAGGGGTAAAACAGTGTAGTATAGTGTAGTGACAGTATACCAATAAAGCTGGGAAAAAGCCGAAGAGCAGCGAGATCGATGACTGTCAGTTAACAACAGTCGCCCCGTACTTGGTGCGCGGCTTTTTGACAGCTTTTTTTGTAACTTTGGAGAACGTATTCAGGTCAGCGGCAGCGATGTTAGGCGGTCTTAGGCGAGCGTATTGGTGCCATCGAATGCAAGTAAGTTGACGGCTTAATAAGTAGATGCCTTAATATGCTCCTGGGTGAGGGGAAAAATATACTTGTATTTCTGCTAATCTGCTGGACAATTATACATGCGGTTTTATAATGCTAATTCACTAGACCTGCCAAGTCCACTCTGAGCTTTTGCCTATTTGCAGGATGTTACGTTTGCATTCTTAGTTGTTGGTTCTAAATAACATTATTAAAGCTAGTTATAATTTCCTACAAGCACTAGTCATAGTAGTCTACATTTTATGACATTAGAAAGTTCTACCATTTATACTATGTTATTAACCACATGGTTAAAAGCGGTGTTTACCCGCTGATTATCGAGATATCATTTAATAATTTCTTTATACTTTGGGGTTCAGAAGCGACCCCACCACATTATATGTTTTAACACATACCTGTATCATTGCTCCATATTATCATAGTCCTCATCTACTATATAAGTTTGTATTGGATCCCAGATCCCTTTTATATTATTGAGGGTGTATTCCAGAAAATAGAGTTTTCATGTTTATAATATTATGAAATAGAGGTTTCATAAGTCCATATTGTGATACATGTCTTCCCTTATTATTCACTTGCTGTATTGTGTATCAGCCACTTGCTATTATTGTAGCATGGCATTTATTGTATGTTCTTTCATTTCGCACTATCCTCAATAAAAAGAATATTTAAAAAAAAAGTTGAAAGCAAATGCGACCGCTCGAGTGCAATCTTAATTTGTGCTCGTCAGGTTAGTGCGAGTGAAGACCACACATGAAGGGCTAAAAAAAATTGCCCTAAACACAACATAAATACATTAAAATTGGCAGTTACATTTATATATCTTTATCTTTATCTTTGTACCCATGGACAACGCTGCGGAATCTGTTGGCACTTTATAAATAAAGAATAATAATAATAATAATAATATATACACTATAATAAAAAATATTCATCCTATATTATAAAAGGCCAAGTGTGTTTGTCTGAAGCCGTCATGCGCAGTAGAGACAAACACACTTGGCCTTAGATCCTCGCACGCGCACCTCCGAGCTGAGAAAACACCTCGCAGCGCACAGCTGACAGCTGACACATTATACCTCGCACGCGCACCCTCGCACCCACACACCCACAAACTTGGCCGCACGCGCACCCTCGCACCCACACACTTAGCCTATTATACCCACCCTCGCACCCACACACTTAGCCATTAACACTTAGCCTATTATACCCACCCTCGCACCCACACACTTAGCCATTAACACTTACTTGCCCGCACGCGCACCCTCGCACCCACACACTTACCTCAAACTTGGCCACACGCACACTCTCGCACCCACACACTTAGCACGCACGCGCAACCTTGCACCCACACACTTACCTCAAACTTGGCCGCACGAGCACGCGCACGCAAACATAGCCTCAGCGCGAACTGAATCCACACCGGCGCGAGTAGTCGCGTGACTAGTAGTTGAAAGCGTTGCGAGGCTTCACAAAACTTAATAAAAATGCGCAACACAGTGAATTCAAAGCTCCGGAATTATCTATGTGCTACACAGCACATACAAAACAAATATTTTAGTTTTAAGAAAAGAGAGAGAGAGAGAAAGAAGAGAGAGAAAGAAGAGAGAGAAAAGAAAAGAGAGAAAAAGAAGAGAGAGAAAGAAGAGAGAGAAAGAAGAGAGAGAAAGAAAAGAGAGAAAAAGAAAAGAGAGAAAGAAGAGAGAGAAAAGAAAAGAGAGAGAAAAGAAAAGAGAGAAATAGAAAGAGAGAAAAAGGAAGAGAGAGAAAGGAAGAGAGAGAAAAAGAAAAGGAGAGAAAAAGAAAAGAGAGAAAAAGAAGAGAGAGAAAAGAAGAGAGGGAGAGAGAAAAGGAGAGAGAGAGAAAAGAAGAGAGAGAGAGAAAAAGAGAGAACGAGAGAGAGAGAGAAAGAAGAGAGAGAAAGAAGAGAGAGAAAAGAAGAGAGAGAAAAGAAAAGAGAGAAAAAGAAAAGAGAGAAAAAGAGAGAGAAAAGAAGAGAGAGAGAGAGAAAAGAAGAGAGAGAGAGAGAAAAGAAGAGAGAGAGAGAAAAGAAGAGAGAGAGAGAGAAAAGAAGAGAGAGAGAGAAAAGAAGAGAGAGAGAGAGAAAAGAAGAGAGAGAGAGAAAGATAGAAAGAGAGAGAGAAAGAGAGAGAAAGAAGAGAGAGAAAAGAAAAGAGAGAAAAGAAAAGAGAGAAAAAGAAAAGAGAAAAAAAGAGAGAGAGAAAAGAAGAGAGAGAGAGAGAGAAAAGAAGAGAGAGAAAGAGAGAGAGTGAAAAAGAGAGAAAAAGAGAGAAAGAGAGAGAAAAAGAGAGAAAAAGAGAGAAAGAAAGAGAAAGAAAGAGAGAGAGAAGAGAGAGAGAGAGAATAGAGAGAGAGAGAGAGAGAGAGAGAGACCCCCCACTGTACTGCACAACATGGCCTGTGTGAACGGGCTTTAGGACTAGTATAAATATAAATAAACATTTTTTTTATAAGGGTTCAAATGTATATGGTATATGACAAGGTGCTTGAATGGATAGTGTTAATATGCATATATAATTATAATCATACATAATTATATATATATGTATATATGAAAAAAGAAAAAAAAGAGGTGTTTTCTACTTGTGCTGTGTAAAATGCAAATTATATATATACAACAGCCTCTCCTGATGTTTCAGGGCTGCTTTATCAGTTATATCCACTATAACCTGTGGAAACAGGAATAAATCAAAGAAGGCAGGCCAGAAACAGCGCTAAGAGAAGGGAGAGAAAAAAAACAGTAACAAGAGAAAACAAAGTGCTTATGGTGTAGTATTTTCACAAGTATCAATATGAATATAAACCATTGAATTGGAAACTCACTTTTCTGTACCTCAAACTTATGAGGTATGGATTGCACATAGAGGGGATATATATCGTTATCTGTGGTAAAGATGGACTCGTCTCCTAATTGCATCCACCTTTTTGAGTATGATAGATAACTTTCTTGCTGAAATAAAGGCAACTTCAATCCAATCCATAGGTAGATAAAAGAGTTTTTATTAAGCTAGAACATATCACACTCCTATAAACATGGCAGACATCCGAGTGTCAAAGTGGATATGCTAGCTGTTTATTTTAGCCATCCACGTTAATAAAAATACAAATATAAACACATATACACACACACACATATATATATATATATATATATATTTTACAAAAAAAATAATTAACTATATATAGAAATATATATTTAAAAATAAAAGAACATTTTTTTTTCTATGTGAAGAACATTGTAATGTAAAATATGCATAACTCATGTTGAGTTGTGTGAAACTGGTTAAACGTGGTCTGGTTAGCAAAGAGGAATAAGTGTTAATTTCCTATCTTTTACAAATTGTGAAGGACTAGTGCATACTCATTAGTGGTAAAGAAGTAATAATGGATTCATTTGCGTGACCATTATGTGAATACATTTGTTGCATTATTTTGGGATTTTGTAAAGATTATAGCTTGTAAGAATAAACACATTTTTGTTGGTATATGACAAAAATATAAATTAAACAGTCAAGGCATCATTTCACAATTCACTTGCAATTCTTAGGGTATATAACAACTTGTCTTGCTTTTTATATTTTTAAAGCTAAAGTGCCGTGAGTCAAACTCATATTTTTCATAAATACATCAAAGATCTTGTTTGGCTATAATCAATACAGAATTCACAAATTAGTTGTAAGGGTTAATCGGCAATTCTTATTTAACCGAATCAGTTATTTGTGGCCAATCCAAATATTTTTCAAGAAATTGGGCTATAAATTATTATCCAACTAATCCCAAACGATATCAGATTCAGAATAAATCCAGTGACTATAAAATTGTTTATATCTATTTAAAATAAAGATTGTACCTTTATGTTATTTAAAATTGTATGTAGCTTCTGTCTCAAATGGAATATTTATATTGTAGGCAGTTAAACTTGATTTAATTCAGCCTCTACATACTGAGATATTTGGGGGGGCTCTTCATGCTATTCTTTGGAGAAAAATAAGTACTTGCCCAAGCTAGATTTGATTTTGAGTAAGCTTACTTAAGGTAGACACATTCACAGATTTTGATTTGTTTTTAAGTTTTGTATCAAAAGCAAAATACTCTCCGGGCCAGGAGCAGGATATATGAGCATCACATGGAGAAGACTGGTGGTCTATAATAACCCCAAGCAGGAATGAATGTCTATATGCCATAAACTTTTACTGAGTACTGCAAGTAAACCCACACTGTAAAAAAAGCAAGATAAAATGGTAAGGGAGTAATGATGACCTAATGTGGTAACTAACTCAATAGCAAAGATACATTAATAAGTAGATGAAAGGCTGAATGAAGGAGTGCATTAAAGGCAAAACATACATAGTCACAGACAAGGCAGGCATCACACAACTAGGAATTTGTCACACCTCAGGAATTGTAAATTAAAAGCTTTATAGCTTTCATGTCAGATCCCAGAGAACTTGGAAGACCATCTTTAAGAAGTGTGTAGATTACAGACTAGATACACCCATGTGTGCTTAGGGTGAATAGAAATAGAATACAAGGTTCCAAACTGAGAAAGGCCAGGGAAGTTGTTGAGTGGCTTGCTTGTGAAGGAGCTACTGGGCTGTGAAGCAGGAGCCACAGGTTCTAATCGCCACCAGGGAAAGGGCAGATTATTTTTTTGCATGGCTGTGGCAGATTCTTACACATATTTATTTACATATTTGAGCATTGATACACACAAAATAGTACACATGTAAACAACAGGAGGTCTATGCATTTCTGGCACAGGCTCCTCTTTTCTTGCTCCTGATTTTAGCTGGCTTACAGAATTATTATAATTATTAAGTTGCTTTACAAAAACCATTTTGTTTAAATATACTTTTGTTCTCTAATGACTAAAGAAAGCAGGATTGATTGGTGTTGTTGTTAAATATTAATCACACTAAGATGATACATTTCTGAATGTGTTGGATAACTGCTTTGGGCACCCTTAAAAAAGCACTATCTGTGGAAATGAAATAAGGCATTTTCCTCATTGCTCTAAAACATGCAGTTTTAATAAATGCTTTGAAATAGAAGGTAGAGAAAAGAGTATGACAGGTTGTAGCCTATTCCTTATTGCTCCAAAACATGCAGGTTTAATAATTGCTTTTAAAGAGAAGGTAGATGATAGAGCATGACAGGTTGTAGCCTATTAAAGGGATACTAAACACTACATGTACCTCCCTCTTCATATGGGTGTAGCCATTTTAGAACTTAGGTTACACTGCAGGTATCTGAAGGAGAGTTGCTGCACATTACAAACACACCAGTACTGAAATGCATTGACAGATATATATATATATATATATATATATATATCAGTGCTTAACATTTTCTCTCACCCTGGGCAAGTAGAAATTGAACTAGGGCAAGTAGAGAGGGGAATAAATGCTGTTGGTATATTGCAAAATGAGCAGCAAATGTATTACTGCACAATGAGGTATTTCAAAATGGCTAAACATATGTAAAGAGGGGGTGGGGTAGTGGTGTGGGCATGTAATGGGTGGGATCAGAAGTGGCGAGTGACATTTTATATATATATATATATATATATATATATATATATATATATATATATATATATATATATATATATATATATATATATAATGACTAGGTTCCAAACTGAATATGGAGGGGAAAAAACATAATAATTTTCGTAGAGACCTTCATGAAATAGGTTTGCTTTGGAGAGCAATGCCAGAGAGCAATGTGGTTGTTGGAGTGGTTCAACACTCATTGGACCATGAATCAGTGGAATTATACTCTGTAGAGTGATAAATCAATATTTGCATCTGGCAACCAGGACAATGCAAACCACATGCATAACATAGTGTGAAATTTAAAGCTAATAGAGAAGGAACAATAATAATAATAGTTTTGTGGTTTGGGCAAGGCTTCTTATTTCCATTACAAGGAAATTGTAATACCACAGTGCACAACAATATTCTGGATCATTCTGTGCATCCATCTTTTGGGCAGCCCTTGCCTATTTAAAATGACCATGCCTCTATCCAAAAAAATGGGTCAACACAGAAAAATGTACTTGGGATTGATAGAACTTGACTGGCTATATAGATTTCTGTCATCAGCCCCATCAATCTCAATAACAAGACAGGCCTTGTCACCCAACATAAGTAATTAGTGTTCTTGCAGTTAAACTCAAGCAAAACAAACAACAATGTTGTATCATCTAATGGAGAGCTTTCCCTGAAAAGAGCGGCTTTGCAGCAGAAATAGCACTCTAACCCCATATTAAGGATTATGATTTTACAATGAGATGTACAACAAACAGATATCCACATACTGTGGAACATTATAAAACATAGGTAGATTTATTTGATTTGGATAAATAGAAAATAAAATATTATATAAAACACAACATTTAATAACATTTTGAAAGTGTTCAAGTTAAAAAGAGCTATTCATTAAAGTAAATGCATTTAATTTAGTTTAATCATATTATTTCACTGTACATTTTAAATTAAATGTTTCACATCTTAACCTAATATTTAGCAATATAAGCTTAACAAACATTTACATTTTTAATCACAAATTGACTATTAATGGCTTCAAATATCATCTTTACAGACTAATTACATTAACTAATTGTACATTAACATTGTGATATAATTTGTTTCACTAATGTCTGACTTTCTCATTAATATTCATTGTAGAAACCTGTTTTTAATATTTCTTGATATGACATTAATGTTTTAGTTGTGACAAGCACTTTACAATATGCTTAAATAATATTAATGCTTTTATGCATGATAACTACAAGTTTTTAAGACTATGGGCTTGACTTATCAAGTGTTGAGCTATATTGAATCATGTCCACTGGACATCGCTAAATGCAGACAGCATACGCTTGTGCAATGCTGCCCCCTGCTTACTGGTGGTGAATAGGCCGCTAGCAGGGGCTGTCAATCATCCTGATCAGATGAGATTGGGATAAATTCAATTCGCCACCTTTTAGGTGGCAGAGAGGATAAGGAGCAGCGGTCTTATGACCGCTACTTCTTAACTTTTGTTTCAGGCTCACCTGAAACGTACATTTACTTCTATTATAAAATGTACTTTTTTGCTTTTGATGCTGTTTATGGAAAAGCAGGTAAGTAGGCTGAGGAGTCTGAATGTGTCTGGAGCAATATATGGCAGCAAATACTTTAACAATTTAGTATTAAGAATTTAAATTGTTATAAGAACAAACAAGGCTGGCACATGTTAAACACAGGGCCATTTTCAACAAACCAATAAAGTAAAATGAGCTGATGATAAACATGGACAATTTCTGATTGTGGTTGCATCAACATTGAAAAGGGCTCATCTGTATCCCTTAAAAGGCTGGTTATTATCAAATGATTGATTGAGATTCATTTCAATTTTAAGGATGTTTTCAATATACTGTAACTTGTAATACTGCTTCCCTTTAAACTGCATCACTGTTTTAGTGCGACCTGACGCTTAAAGGGACAGTATACACTTATTTTCATATAACTGCATGTAATAGACACTACTATAAAGAATAAGATGCACAGATACTGATATAAAAATCCAGTATAGAACTGTTTAAAAACTTACTTAGAAGCTCTCAGCTCTCTGTTTAAAAGCTGGAAAGCCCACTGCAAGTGGGAAATAAGACACTCCCCCCTCCCCCTTCTTTTGCATATGAAAAGACCCTTTACACAAACAGGAGCAAGCTGGAGTAGGTAGCTGACGGTATTCTCATAAAACTTTGGGGCTTGGTTAGGAGTCTGAAAATCAGAGCAATGTTATTTAAAAATAAGCAAAACTATACATTAAAAAAAAAAAAAATTTTATGGGCTATATAAATAGATCATCTACAAAACATTTATGCAAAGAAAAAATGAGTGTATAATGTCCCTTTGTTTTTGCAAGTGCAAGTATATTACACACATATGTTTAATTACATTTGAAAACCACTACATATAAATACAATGCAGCAATTTTCACTATATCTCTTAAAAGGGCCATGAAACCCAAAATTTGCTTTCATGATTCAGAGAGAGCATACAATAAAAAAAAATCCAGTTTACTTCTATTATCAAATGTGTGTTTTGTTCTCATGTTATTCTTTTGTTGAAAAGATATCTAGATAGGTAGCGTGCACATGCCTGGAGCATTACATGGCAGGAAAAAGTGCTGCCATCTAATGCTCTTGCTAATGTGTAACATTCTTGCAAACCTGCTTCCATATAGTATTTCATATACGTGCACACTCCTGAGCTTAAAGGGATAGTAAACACCAAAAAATTTATTTTTAAAAAAGATAGATAGTCCCTTTATTTACCAATCCCCAGTTTTGCATAACCAACATAGAAATATACTAATTACCTTGTATCTAACCACTTGTCTCAGATCTTTTGACAGACTTGCATTTCAGGCAAATAGCACTGACTCTCCATGTGCCTGAGCGCAAGGTTATTTATATGAAACACATGAACTAATGCCCTCTAGCAGCGAAAAACTGTCAAATGCATTCAGATAAGAGGCGGGCTTAGAAATTAGAATATGAGCCTACCTAAGTTTAGCTTTCAACTAAGAATACCAAGAGAACAAAGCAACTTTGATGATAAATTAGAAAGTTGTTTAAAATGGCATGCCCTATCTGAATCATGAAAGTTTATTTTCAACTTTACTATAAAGAAAATGTGATAAAAACAAGTAAATTGGAAAGTTGTTTTAAATTGTATGCTCTAACGGAATCAGGAAATAAATAACACACATTTTATATCCCTTTAAGGCACTAGAAATAGCAGCTTAATCTGTAGTTATCATTTTTTTATACTCTATCTATTTCCAGTGTTAACATTTTCATATATCTTATTGATTTTTTTTTTATTTGTTACTAACATAACTCTGTGTTCTAGACCTTTTAATTTACCGCCATGTTCAGCTAAAAAGAAGTACAAAAATCTCTAAACCATAGCAAAGCATACAGAAAAAATCTTGTGCAGAAAGGAATGCTACTACTAATGTAAGGTAAAGGACTGCTAAATCTTCCATTGAAATTAGTTTAGTTTTTGCTTTGATAAATTTTTCTTTGGTGTTCCGAAATTGCACATTTCTGCAATGATGCATAGCTAATTGCCTGTATTGAAACTCAGTTCAATTTATTATAGTGCTACAAATTAACAATATGTTGAGGATTCTTTATGGTCATTGGGAATAAAACGTACTTGAAAGTAATCATTTTAATAAATTCCTACTAGTAATGAAGTAAGTCCCATAGTGGATGGCCAGACTCCCCATTAGGTTTCTGCATTTAAATAATACTTAAATTATTACAAATTGCATTAAAACATAATGATGTTAGTAGTTATACTGTTTTAAATTTGTACTTTGGATTATTATGTGAACAATATGTAAATTCTTATGATTGATCCTGGGAAGGGTTCTTCTTTTAAAGGGACCTTCAAATCATGGTGTATATCAGCAATTAAAGGGACATAATACTCATATGCTAAATCACTTGAAACTGATACAGTATAACTGTAAAAAGCTGACAGGAAAATATCACCTGAGCATCTCTATGTAAAAAAGGAAGATATTTTACCTCACAATTTCCTCAGCTCAGCAGAGTAAGTTCTGTGTAAAAAGTTATACTCAACTGCAGCCCAGCTGCAGGTAAAAAAAAATATGAAGAAATGAACAGCACCCAATTAGCATCAACAGGGCTGAGGTCATGAACTCTTTTACTGTGATCTCATGAGATTTCACTTAACTCTCATGAGATTTCATAGTAAACTTCCTTACACTAAATAGGGAAACAAGATGAGTTTGCGCGAAAGCTCGCTCCTTCTGCTGTCCCGGGACAGACATAGTGATATGCTGCTTAGAAGTCCTTTACAATGGGATGTGGCTACTGAGAAACGTTTGAGGTAAAATATCTTTCTTTTTTACATAGAGATGTTCAGGTGATATTTTCTAGTCCGCTTTTAACAGCTATACTGCATCACTTTCAAGTATTTAAACATTTGGGAATTATGGCCCTTTAAACAAAATAAATGCTTGAAAAGCATTGAACACTTAGGCCTAGATTTGGAGTTTGGCGTTAGCCGTGAAAACCAGCGTTAGAGGCTCCTAACGCTGGTTTTAGGCTAACTCCGGTAGTTGGAGTCACTCAAAAAAGGGTCTAACGCTCACTTTTCAGCCGCAACTTTTCCATACCGCAGATCCCCTTACGTCAATTGCGTATCCTATCTTTTCAATGGGATCTTTCTAACTCCGGTATTTAGAGTCGTGTCTGAAGTGAGCGTTAGAACTCGAAACGACAAAACTCCAGCCGCAGAAAAAAGTCAGTAGTTAAGAGCTTTCTGGGCTAACGCCGGTTTATAAAGCTCTTAACTACTGTGCTCTAAAGTACACTAACACCTATAAACTACCTATGTACCCCTAAACCGAGGTCCCCCCACATCGCCGCCACTCGGTTAAATTTTTTTAACCCCTAATCTGCCGACCGCCAACTACGTTATCCTCATGTACCCCTAATCTGCTGCCCCTAACACCGCCGACCCCTATATTATATTTAGTAACCCCTAACCTGCCCCCCACAACGTCGCCGCCAGCTACCTACACTTATTAACCCCTAATCTGCCGACCGCAAAGCGCCGCCACCTACGTTATCCTTATGTACCCCTAATCTGCTGCCCCTAACACGGCCGACCCCTATATTATATTTATTAACCCCTAATCTGCCCCCCACAACGTCGCCTCCACCTGCCTACACTTATTAACCCCTAATCTGCCGACCGGACCGCACCGCTATTATAATAAAGTTATTAACCCCTAATCCGCCTCACTAACCCTATAATAAATAGTATTAACCCCTAATCTGCCCTCCCTAACATTGCCGACACCTAACTTCAATTATTAACCCCTAATCTGCCGACCGGAGCTCACCGCTATTCTAATAAATGTATTAACCCCTAAAGCTGAGTCTAACCCTAACACTAACACCCCCCTAAATTAAATATAATTTACATCTAACGAAATTAATTAACTCTTATTAAATAAATTATTCCTATTTAAAGCTAAATACTTACCTGTAAAATAAATCCTAATATAGCTACAATATAAATTATAATTACATTGTAGCTATTTTAGGATTAATAATTATTTTACAGGAAACTTTGTAATTATTTTAACCAGGTACAATAGCTATTAAATAGTTAAGAACTATTTAATAGTTACCTAGTTAAAATAATTACAAAATTACCTGTAAAATAAATCCTAACGTAAGTTACAATTAAACTTTATTATAGTAGCGCTCAGGTCCGCTCGGCAGATTAGGGGTTAATAAGTGTAGGCAGGTGGAGGCGACGTTGTGGGGGGCAGATTAGGGGTTAATAAATATAATATAGGGGTCGGCGGTGTTAGGGCAGCAGATTAGGGGTACATAGGGATAATGTAAGTAGCGACGGTGTCCGGAGCGGTAGATTAGGGGTTAATAATAATATGCAGGGGTCAGCGATAGCGGGGGCGGCAGAATAGGGGTTAATAAATGTAAGGTTAGGGGTGTTTAGACTCGGGGTACATGTTAGAGTGTTAGGTGCAGACGTAGGAAGTGTTTCCCCATAGCAAACAATGGGGCTGCGTTAGGAGCTGAACGCGGCTTTCTTGCAGGTGCTAGGTTTTTTTTCAGCTCAAACAGTCCCATTGTTTTCTATGGGGGAATCGTGCACGAGCACGTTTTTGAGGCTGGCCGCTTGCGTAAGCAACTCTGGTATCGAGAGTTGAAGCTGCGTTAAATATGCTCTACTCTCCTTTTTTGGAGCCTAACGCAGCCTTTATGTGGACTCTCAATACCAAAGTTATTTTTATGGTGCGGCCAGAAAAAAACCGGCGTTAGCTATGCGGGTCCTTACCGACAAAACTCTAATCTAGCCGTAATTTTGCTAGCAATCTTTTACAAATAAAAAGGATACACCTCTTGAAAAGCAAGGTGGAATAATTTCCTTTGCTATGGCCAGACAGACACAGATGTAAATGAGCTTATTCTCTTTGATAACCAATCACAATGTAGAATGTGTCAGGCTCAGATGATTTTCACTATATATATATTAGATATGTGCCTTTGGAGTCAAAAAATGCAAAATTATTATTATGATTATTATTATTATTATTATTCAGTAGTAATCAAGTAATAGTCTTGTCAGTTGAGTGATTTCTATGTCAACCAATAAGTTTGTAAGCTTCACTTTTGATCTTGACCAATTAACATATTAAAAAAAAATAGATTATGTTGCTGGTTTGTAGCAAGTAGCACTAGCTACTTATTTTACTTTATTTAAAGTGATTGTAAACTTTAAGGAATTTACTGCCTAGTATCTAAAAATACTCTTAAGAAACAGGGGCACTTTACTTCATTAAACTTTACAAACACATTTTTTTTTAAATACCATTTTTTACGGTAAAAAGACAGCCGATCCCGCATCTCATTTCTGTATTTTGCAGATCAATAATGAATCCGGCTTCCTCCAATCGTTGCATGCCCCCATTGGCATCCAATTTGTGGGTAAGGCTAGGCAAATGTTTTGCAACATTCGAAAAATTAACAAATTTTAACACATTCATCCATTCAAATCGAATTTCGAATGTTTACATAACATTCTAACATTCAATTTTCGAATGTTCGTTTCCAATTTTACAATTACATTTGAAAATATTAATTTAGAAACATTTGAATTTATATATTTGTAATAGTAATTTTAATGCTTTCTTTAAATGTAATATTCGAATAATGCAATATTCGAATTCGAAAAATTAAATTTATATATTTGTAATAGTATTTCTATAATGCTTTACTTAAATGTAATATTTGAATTATGCAATATTCGAATTCGAAATATTTGAATTTATATGTTTGTAATAGTATTTCTAATGCTTTCTTTAAATGTAATATTCGATCGAAATAGAAACATTCAAATTGATATATTTGTATCTATTATGTATCAGTTTACTAGATTCCCTACCACATAAACTACTGTATTAAACTTCTGAATAAATGTGGACATTCAATGTAATTATAAACATTCAAATTCGAAAGTGACATTCGAAAACTGTAAATAGCATCCGATTATAGAATTTTTAAGAATATTCATTTGTATCAACATTCGGATTTGTAATTTGAATTTCGGTAATAACATTCGTTCTAACATTCTAATTCGGAAATATACACATTCGCCCATCTCTACTTGTGGGGCATACAACAATTGGAGGTAGCCGCATTCGTTATCGATACGCAAAATACAGAAGGAGATGTGGGCAGAGGATTGGTGGTACCGTATTAAAATGGTAAGTATTTTTTTAAAAAGTGTGTTTGTAAATTTTAATGAATTAAAGTGCCCATGTTTTTAAGAGTATTTTTTAGACTCTGGGCACTAATTCTTAAAACTTTACAATCACTTTAGGCTCCATGTACTAAGCTTCGGCCGGACAGCTTCCAAACTCGCGAAGCTGTCCGCCCGCCTTTCGCTACACACGGGCAGCGGATCTGTTGATCCGCTTGCCCGTATGTATCATTTCACACTCGTCGGAGTGTGTAATGCCCGCCCCTTCAATCACGCGACTGAAGGGGCTGTCAATCACCGAGAGCGAGCGAGCTCTCTGTGATTTTCCCTCGCCACCTAAGAGGTGGCGTAGGGTGTAGGAAGCAGTAGTCTAATGATCGCTGCTTCTTACATTGCAGGAAGCAGGCTCGCATATGCGAACCTGCCCCGCAAAAGCTCCGGAGCAGCTTTCGCTGCTTTGTACATGGAGCCCTTTAAGTTTAAGCGGCTGTCCAGCTACTCTGCTCCCCTGAATATGTTCACCATAAATTCTGAATGACCCAATGGCCTGATATAAGATGAAAATGTTAATACAGTTTTCAGATGTTTCAAATTATTTTACTCCTGATGCATATCAATTTAAACATAAAACAAATCTAAAATTACAGTTGTCTAATAGAAAAAAAAAGAAATACAACTTATTGTATCAAGTAAGAATGATCTTACCTATTATGTGTCATTGTGTTTTTCAAATGAAAAAGATATAAACATTTTGATGTTTTTTCGAGGAACAATATTATTCAGGACATTATATTGTTGATATTTAAAGCAGCAAAAACACCATATTAAAAATATATAAACAAATACATAAATAAAAATGCCATTTTTTTAAATATAAACTCTTTTCTGACTTTTTAGAATAGCTCTTTTAACATTGTGGAATACTATGAGAAGTGATATATAGCAATCCTGCTCATAAATATTCAATATTTATTTATCTATGAAGGGGATACTAAGGATTAATAAATCTTACATGATTGTGCCTTGTTGTATTATGTTCTGTCTGCTCTTACCATATCTAAGTACTATTTATGTAGCAACAACTATCTCCATGCCAAGTTTCTCCAAATGCCATATTATCTACAAGTGATTACAAACATTTTCATTGTGAAAATGGAGTTACAGAAACAGGCATTCCCCCAATTTTAATTTCTAAAAAAAATATTCACTTCAAATGTCCAGTTTTGTAAATATCTGTGATCTATTCATATATGCCAGATTTAAACTATTTGTGGTAATCAAAAGTTGTAAATATTTATAAAGCTGGGCTTGTAATGGAACAACTTAACTAAACTCTTACTTTAACATATGAATAGACAAACAATTCTAATACATTTTCTCTTAGGTTTCAAACAAATGTGTTGAATCCTGAATTAATAATTGCAATAGCTTTAATAACGTTAAAAGAAAATCACATGAATATCTTAATTTATGATATATCAAAACATCCCTACTCAATAGTATATTAAAATTCCATTATCGGCACATAATCTTAAATATGCCAAACTCAACATCATAATATTCTTTCCCTTTAAAACATCATAATTTCAAAATTCTCTGTTCAGCAGAATATCAAAAGTCCTTAATTCTTAAAATTTCAAATAGCTATTTAGTTGCTAAATTCTTTTTGAAGGCCAATAAGAAACATAAATTAGCACTTAACCACTAGAGGGTGTTGTTTCAATTTGTCTTTTCAGAAGTGTGTATTGCCAGCATGCTAGCCTGTCAATCAGTTTGTTCTTCTAATTTACCTTGGCCTATCCGGAAACTCCTAACTCTTAACTCTACCAATCCCTCCATGCCCTGGCATTAAAATGTACGCTTTTTAAGTACCTTCTAATAGTGTGCCTGCTTCCTTGTTAGCCTCAACACCTCTATCAGTTTACTACTGCTGCTCTGTGGTTTATTATCTTTATTATGTTGTCTAGTTATTTGCCACATAACTAGTTGCTATCACCTCTTTATTTGGTCCCCATTCCACTGACCAGCCATCAAATATAACAACTTTAAGATTCTAACATCAAAGTAACGTTTTCCCTATTCAGACTTGCAATAACTCAAGGTTTTATTAAATACATTTGAAGTTTAATAGGTGACATCAATTTCAGTAAATGTGATTAATGTAAAGGAATACAAAGACTATTATACTTAAAAGGACATTGATCTTAAATATTTTCAATCATGCTTATGAAAAATAATATTAGTTAAACATGCAGAGCAGGAACAAACTTCCACATGCATAAAAATGTTTTTTTATTTTATTATTTTTACATACATAAATGCATAGCAAATGAACAATTCATTTTATAATACATTATTTTAGATGCAGCAGTGTAAACTTTAAAGGGACATTCCAGTCAAAATGTAAATGCACAAAGATGAATTACACATTCGAATAGAAACATATTTGCAATATACATGTGTTGGCAAAAATTCTTCTAGTAAAAGTTATTACTGTTTTAGTGTTAATCTTTTTCACTGCACGTGCATGTGAAGCATAGCTAAATATTCTCAGTGCACCGGCATTGTAAAAACCGCAGCTGCTCAGATCATCAGTGGGGCTTGTATCCTGTCATCAATAAACAAATTGAGCCATTACCAGATGGTACAAGCACCTTAGGCTCTCTGAGCAAGTTCTTTGTTTAAAATGCTGGTGCACGGTGCATACTTAAATACACTTTTGAAACAGCTATAGATTTTATTAAAAAGCATTTTTTCTAATACTTGTATATTACAAACATGCTTCCATTTACAAATTAAAATGCATCTATGGAGATTTCAATTTTAACTGGAATGTCCCTTTAAGGTCTGTTTGATTCTCATATAAATATAAGCCGTTCTGTTATTATACTCTCCACCCCTGCTCTCTCTCCCTCTGTCCTTTCTCATGTCAGTGATTGCTTATCTGGTATTTCTTCCTGGATGGGCTCTCACCACCTAAAGATTAAAATGTCCAAGACGGCATCACCATCTCCCCATCGCCCCAAGTCAGCTGACTCGGAGTTACACTTGACTTAAACCTATCCTTCATCCCCCACATCCAATCGCTTTCTTCATCCTGCCGTAACCACCTATGCAATATTTCCAAGATTCGTGCTTTTCTGAGCACTAACACCACAAAGCAAATAATCCACTCCCTTGTTATTTCCCAACTTGACTACTGCAATAACCTACTTACTGGCCTTCCTCTTTCCCGCCTCTCCCCCCTTCAATCCATCCTAAATGCCTCTGCCAGGCTAATTCACCTTTCCCGTTGTTCTGTTTCTGCTGCACCTCTCTGCGAGTCCCTTCATTGGCTCCCCATTCACATCAGAATTCAATTTAAAATCCTCATCCTTACATACAAAGCTTTCACCAACGCCGCTCCCCACTACCTGTCCTCTCTAATCAACAAGTATACTCCAGCCCGCCCACTAAGATCTAACAAAGACCTGCTCCTTGCATCTTTGACTATCACCTCTTTTCATGCTAGACTGCAGGACTTCTGACGTGAAGCACCTACCCTCTGGAACACTCTTCCTTGTGCTGTCAGACTTTGCCCTAAACATTCTTCCTTAAAATGCTCCCTGAAGACTTTTTTTTTGTTCAGAGGAGCCTACCACCCCACTCAATAATAAATTAATTTCACTTACCTAACATTTCCCTCATATAACTCTGCATTAACATCTTTCTCAATCTTGCAGTCCTCACCTCCTGTTTCTCAATCTCCTACCCTTCTAGATCGTAAGTTCCCATGGGAATAGGGCTCTCAATTCCACCTGTATGTGTTTGTAAAATTTTGTCTTGTCTCTTATAAGTTTGATATCATTGTTTTATTTACATGGATTGTACCCATGGACAGCGCTGCGGATTATGTTGGCGCTTCATAAATGAAGTGTAATAATAATAATAATAATAATAATAATAATATACTCAATTACTTTGCTGTGAGTTAATTTGATGCACCATCTATTATTTAGTCATCTGTAAATATTGTATATGGCAAGGATGTTGTACCACCCTTTACTTCTCTCTGGCAAATACATCTCTGTTTGCAGTAACCACCTAGCTTTTAAGTGTCAATTGTTTTCATTACTCTGAGTATTTTTTTAGCTTTAAAGGGATATAAAACATTTTTCTTTTGTGATTCAGATAGAGAATACACTTTTAAACAGCTTTCCAATTTACATCTATTAACTCATTTGCTTCATTGGGGTATATTTATTAATGTGCTAGCGGACATGATACGAAGTATACGCTGTCTGCATTTATCATTACACCAGCAGTTCTGGTGAACTGCTGGTGCAATGCCGCCCCCTGCAGAATCGCGGCCGCTAGCAGGGGTTGATTTCTGTCCGCCGCCTCAGAGCAGACGGACAAGTTATGGAGCAGCAGTCTTTAGACCGCTGCTTCATAACTTCTGTTCCCGGCGAGCCTGAAGGCTTGTCGGAAACAAGGGGCATCAAGCTCCATATTAAGCTTGATAAATCGGCCCCATTGTCTTGGTATCATTTGTTGAAAATCATACCTAGGTAGGTAGGCTCAAGAGTAGAAATGCACTACCGAGAGCTAACTGCTGATTAGTTGCTGTGCATATATGCCTCTTGTGATTGGAAAGGTGTTTCAAAATGCATGCTCTATCTGAATCATTAAAGTAAAACATAGTGATTTGTGTCCCTCCAATCTAAAACTATATTTTTGCATGTCAGTAAAGAAGACTATTTCCATAAATTGCTATGGGGCTTACCTACTTTTTGGAAGAGTGTAAAGTAATGAAAGTTTGAACGTCCTTGTTAATTGACTTTTTATATATGTTTGCTACACTACACAGCAGATAACAGTAGTAGTAATAACACTATACTGTCTGGTCTGTCTCTGCTCAGATATTTGGCTTGTAAGAATTCTTTATTCTACACCAACTTATTGTAGATGCAAATGTTATCATTGGTATATTTTTTGCCATTTCCTGTTGTTTGATTTAAAAAAAACCCAATATTGCAAAAAAACCAATATGGTACTAAGAACCCGTAATGGGATCTCCATATGTTTCAGTTCAATGTTCTTAACTTCAGTTAAACATTATAGTGAAATGTTTCCATTGTTATTCTGCACACAATGATCTAATGCAGACACTGCAACCAAATACTACCCTATTTGTACTTTCTCTACTCATCAAAAAAAAAAAAACATTATCCCCGATCTGCTTCCAAAAACGTGTTATTGTAACAGTTAAAATTGTGCAAATACAAATAATATTAATGAAACTGGCCCATGAATTAAACAAACACTGCAACAAAAAGTACATAAATATAACTATGCATCCTAACCTATTGCCAATCTGTCCAAACTGGCATTATTATTATTTCCCCTATTATTTGAGGGACATTTGTACAATCAAATTTTTGTTACCTTATGATACACTTGACTTTTTTGATGTTACCATATTTGCTTAATCTAAAAAAGACTCGACTTCTGAACTTATCATTTTATAAAATATTATTAGGAAATTACTTCTAATGCTAAATATTTTATTTGAGATATATATATACCTGCCAGGGGCGAAACTACAGGGGGTGCAGAGGTCGCAGGTGCGACTAGGCCCCTGAGGGTGGGGGCCCAGCTTAAGAAAAAAAAAAAAATTTTTTTTTTTTTTTTTATAACTTTTTTTTTTTATAAAAAACGTTAACCTACCACTGCCTGCACTGATATCATGTTAGTGTGACATGACTACAGGGGTTAGTGTTTCTGTTTTACCAATTGGTGTTTATGTGTGTGTGTATAGTGTGTGTATAGTGTGTGTGTGTGTGTGTGTGTATGTATGTGACTGTGTGTTTAGTTATGCATGTATGTGTGTGGGTGTGTATGTTTGTGGAACCAGCAAATTACAGACCTTGTTACTACAGCATGGGGGGGGCAGGGGGTAAACAGTGTCACTATACAGTACCACTATATACAGTATGGGGGGTGGACCATGTCACTGACTACTGTGGTCACTTTAAAAAGTTCTGGGCGGGTAGGGTCAGGCCAGCCATCTCACCGGCAGATTACAGACTGTGTCACTAACTTACTATATACAGTACTAGGGGGTTAAATAATGTCACTATATATATATATATATACAGTAATAGGGGGTCAGACCATCTCACAGACTGTGGGCACAGGGTACCTCCTTTTGCAGACATGTTATCTGATTCAAATTGTTTTCTGTGTTAAATGTAAAAAGAAAAATATTTATTAAATTCACCTTTTTTTGGAGGGGGGAGGGGTGGGGGGGCCTTCTTAGATTCTTGCACCTGGGCCCTGTGGTTTCTAGTTATGCCTCTGATACCTGCTGTATATTCTGGGGATTCTGGCCAGCTCTGGGATATTGGGGCATATGTATGAAGGTCTGGCGAACCTGATCCGACACTGCGGATCAGGTCCACCAGACCTCGCTGAATACGGCGAGCAATACGTATTCAGCATTGCACCAGCAGCTCACAAGAGCTGCTGGTGCAACGCCGCCCCGCAGACTCGCGGCCAATCGGCCGCCAGCAGGGGGGTGTCAAACAACCCGATCATACTCGATCGGGTTGATTTCTGGCGATGTCTGTCCGCCTGCTCAGAGGAGGCGGACAGGTTATGGAGCAGCGGTCTTTGTGACCGCTGCTTCATAACTGCTGTTTCTGTATATAGATATATTCATTTGTCAGATTTGCTATAGGTTAGTAAAATAAAAAAAGTGAGTTCTAATCAGTTTATTAAAACATCAATCTGTATATTTCTTGCTTTAGGCCTACACATCAAGGAGGGTTTATTTTTGCTCTTGTATAAAAAAGAAAAAGAAAAAAAGCAACAAAAAAGTTTTGTTATTGTTTTTGTGCTTGTCTCATTAGTGTAAGCTTAGAGGCAACTCATTCAGTCACGTCCCACATAGCTGCATATACAGAGCATTTTTCATCCAGCATGTACTTTGAAAATGAAGGTCGTTTTCTGCCTCACTGAGGAAGAGGAGACATCTGTAACAAATAGCTGTGCTGCCAGGTCTACTTGTCCAGTGAACATCTTTATGCTTTTAAGAACATGCAGAACGTTACTAGATGAATATTGTATTTTATTTTTCTTGTAATTTTAAGAATATTTATAATAATGCATAAGTTTGTATGATTTTTCGAGTTGCAACGTGAGAGGAAAAGCTGTTTATTTTTCCATTTCAATGAAAAACAAATACAGAAACCGATGGTCAAAAACCGATATTGTTACTAATCTTAACCACGTTAAGTCAGATTATTGAGTTAAAAAAAAAGATTTTACCTCAGAACAAGTAAAAGGTATATGAGTGCCAACAATTACAATGGGTTATTTCATATTTTAGGTCTTGAATGTGAGTAAATATATTTCAGTTTTGTTTAATTTATTATTTTTGTTTTTAGCTTTATTTCAAAGGCATTCTGGGAATAGTTAAAAAAGTCTTGTTTCTTGAGCTAAGTTGGAAACATACTTTTGGAAACATTTCTTGGAACACACATAATATGATTTCATCAAGTAAGTTTTATGCAGCAAGCTTACTTTTATATTTTATACCACTAAATTATATATATATATATACAGGTAGCCCTCAGTTTACGCCGGGGTTAGGTTCCAGAAGGAATGGTTGTAAATTGAAACTGTTGAAAATTGAAACCAAGTTTATAATGTAAGTCAATGGGAAGTGAGGGAGTTAGGTTCCAGGCCTCTCTCAAAATTGTCATAAGTAACACCTCATACATTATTTTATAGCTTTGAAATGAAGACTTTAAATGCTAAACAGCATTATAAACCTAATACAATAATCACACAACACAAAATATATAATTAAACTAAGTTAAATGAACAAAAACATTTGCTAAACAGCATTATAAACCTAATAAATTAATCACACAACACAGACTTTACTTGCATTTTTCTGCAAACAGTTCTTTCTATGCATTCCAATCTGGACTGATTTATAAACAGGAAGATCTTGTTCCTTTGTAAGTGCTCTATAGCTCAGGTCTGGTTAAACTGATTCATTTCAGCTTGCTTGGCTTGCATATCCTTGCTGCAACACAAGCGGACAGCTCCACCTACTGGCTATTTTAATCAATGCACTGCTTCTCAATGCTTTTAAATAGCAGTCACATGACTGAAAAAAAAGGTTGTTATTGTGAAACGGTGCAAATTGAACCGTTGTAAACCGAGGGCCACCTGTATATATATAGTATCACACAAAAGTGAGTACACCCCTCACATTTTTGTAAATATTTTATTATATCTTTTTATGTGACAACACTGAAGAAAAGACACTTTGATACAATGTAAAGTAGTGAGTGTACAGCCTGTATAACAGTGTAAACTTGCTGTCCCAAAAATAACTCAACACACAGCCATTAATGTCCAAACCATTGGCAACAAAAGTGAGTACAAATTGGGCCCAGAGTGTCAATATTTTGTGCGGCCACCATTATTTTCCAGCACTGTCTTATCCCTACTGGGCATAAATTTTGCCAGAGCTTCACATGTTGCCACTGTAATCCTCTTCCACTCCTCCATGTCGACATCACAGAGCTGGTGGACGTTAGAGACCTTGCGCTCCCCCACCTTCAGTTTGAGGCTGCCCTACAGATGCTCAATAAGGTTTAGGTCTGGAGACATGCTTGGCCAGTCCATCACCTTTACCCTCAGATTCTTTAGCAAGGCAGTGGTCATCTTGGAGGTGTGTTTGGGGTTGTTATCATGTTAGAATACTGACCTGCGGCCCAGTCTCCAAAGGGAGGGTATCATGCTCTGCTTCAGTATGTCACAGTACATGTTGGTATTCATGGTTCCCTCAATGAACTGTAGCTCCCCAGTGCCGACAGCACTCATGCAGACCCAGACCATGACACTCCCACGTCCATGCTTGAGTGCAGGCAAGACACACTTGTCTTTGTACTCCTCACCTGGCTGCCGCAACACACGCTTGACACCATCTGAACCAAATAAGTTTATCTTGGTCTCATCGGACAACAAAACAGGGTTCCAGTAATCCATGTCCTTAGTCTGCTTGTCTTCAGCAAAATGTTTGCAGGCTATCTTGTGCATCATCTTTAGAAGAGGTTTCCTTCTGGGACGACAGCCATGCAGACCAATTTGATGCAGTGTGCGGCGTATGGTCTGAGCACTGACAGTCTGACCCCCCACCCCTTCAACCTCTGCAGCAATGCTGGCAGCACTCATAAGTCTATTTCCCAAAGACAACCTCTAGATATGATGCTGAGCACGTGCACTCAACTTCTTTGGTCGACCATGGCGAGGCCTGTTCTGAGTGGAACCTGTCCTGTGAAACCTGTATGGTCTTGCCCACCATGCTGCAGCTCAGTTTCAGGGTCTTGGCAATCTTCTTATAGCCTAGGCCATCTTTATGTAGAGCAACATTTTTTTCTAGACCCTCAGAGAGTTCTTTGCCATGAGGTGCCATGTTGAACTTCCAGTGACCAGTATGAGAGAGTGTGAGAGAGATAACACAAAATTTAACACACCTGCTCCCCATTCACACCTTAGACCTTGTAACACTAATGAGTCACATGACACCAGGGAGGGAAAATGGCTAATTTGGCCAAATTTGGACATTACACTGTTATACATGATGAACACACATTACTTTACATTGTAGCAAAGTGTAATTTCTTCAATGTTGTCACATGAAAAGATATAATAAAATATTTACAGAAATGTGAGGGGTGTACTCACTTTTGAGGGATACTGTATATATATATATATATATATATATATATATATATATATATATATATATAAAAATATATATATATATATATATATATATATATATATATATATATATATATTCATAAACATAAAAGCATTAATGTGCCATTATAAAGTTAAATTTTAAGCATATAATTTGCAAAATAATGGCATGTATGATTGTTGGGTTTCACAGCTCTATCTCTTTATGAAAGGATATGGAACTCATATAGCTAAACTTAGATACTGGTGTTTTAGCATCCTCTCAACTCCCAACTGTCCTGTATTTTGCTGGGGAGTCCTCCATTGTAACCAAAATCCCACTCTCTTTGTATCTCTCATGAAAGACAGACTACTACAGTGATTGCATTGCTAAAGTCATACATGATTGCCCAATATCTTTTATACCTGCAGCCTTACTTTGAGAATATAAGATGAAGTGAATATTCCTTTAAAGCAATAACATGTGCTGTAATGATCATGGCACTTATCTCTTTATGTGGTTCTCTGTTGAGAGATGTTAGTGCTGCCTGTCTCTAGGATTTTCAAAGGAATCCCTTTCCAATAATGACAGCATGCAACACATGTACAATACCCATCTTATAAAAGAGGGGGCTGTGCACTTCATATGGGAGGTCTCTCAAGGTAGCAAGTGATTGACATATAAATGGTTTGTAAAAGAGACCATTGCATCCCCATTGCACCCCCATATAAGCACTACTATGGGGTAATGGCTCATCTTTTGAAAGAGGAGGGGCCCCTCTTTCAAATGTAAGGTAACATACTTGGGTAGCTATCAGGTGATTACCATAGCAACAATGGATCGACTGATAGAAGCAAATCGGAGGGTTATCCCACGTTGCGTCTCCATAATACATAGAGAGATATGAAAATCCTTATTTGAAAATAACAATCCCACTTCCAAATTGTTGGTGATTCAGAAGAGCACTACCTGTCACCATTGTGTATCTTAAAGACACCTCATTTGAAAGTGGAAGGTACCCATCATTTAAAAAAGTGCTATATATCTTTATCGCTATCAAGTGATAGTAATAATGATCGCCTGGTAGCAGCCACTAGCCTTACCTGTGGTGTTGCTGATATCCAGGTTCACAGTTTCTTCTTCCTCTTAGCTATTAAAAGCTTGCACACATTTTCACATTGGGTTAAGGAAAATAAAAAATCGGTGTTTTAAAAGTTAAATATGTGATTTCTACTAATTTTCGGTATAAATAGAATTAAGGTGCAAAATACATTCGGCTAGATTACGAGTTTTGTCTGTAAGGCTGTGCGGTGCTAACGAGCATTTTATGCTCACCGCTCACCTACAGACAACGCTGGTATTATGGGTTTTTAAAAACCCGGCGTTAGCCGCAGAAAAGTGAGCGGAGAGCAAAATTTTGCTCCACATCTCACCTCAATACCAGCGCTGCTTACGGTAGCGGTGAGCTGGCTAAACGTGCTTGTGCACGATTTCCCCATAGGAATCAATGGGGCAGAGCTGGCTGAAAAAAAGTCTAACACCTGCAAAAAAGTAGCGTAAAGCTCCTAACACAGCCCCATTGATTCCTATGGGGAAACACATTTTATGTCTACACCTAACACCATAACATGAACCCCGAGTCTAAACACCCATAATCTTACACTTATTAAACCACTAATCTGCCGCCCCCGACATCGCCGAAACCTGCATTGTATTATTAACCCAAATGTCGCCGCATCCTAACTACAATTACTAACCCCTAATCTGCCACCCCCAATGTCGCCGCCACTATATTAAAGTTATTAACCCCCAAAACTAAGTCTAACCCTAACCCCCCAACTTAAATATAATTTAAATAAATCTAAATAAAATAACTACAATTAACTAAATTATTCCTATTTAAAACTAAATACTTACCTATAAAATAAACCTTAAGCTAGCTACAATATAACTAATAGTTACAATTACACCTAACACTACACTATAATTAAATCAATTCCTAAATTAACTACAATTAAATACAATTAAATACAATTATCTAAAGTATGAAAAAAAAACCCCCACTAAATTACAGAAAATAATAAAATAATTACAAGATTTTTAAACTAATTAAACCTAATCTAATCCCCCTAATAAAATAAAAAAGCCCCCCAAAATAATAAAAAGCTCTACCCTATACTAAATTACAAATAGCCCTTAAAAGGGCCTTTTGCGCAGCATTGCCCCAAAGTAATCAGCTCTTTTACCTGTAAAAAAAGTACAATCCCCCCCAACATTAAAACCCACCACCCACACACCCAAACCTACTCTAAAACCCCCCTTAATAAAACTTAACACTAACCCCTTGAAGATCACGCTACCTTGAGAAGTCTTCACCCAACCGGGCCGAAGTCCTCAACAAAGCTGGGCGAAGTGGTCCTCCAGACGGGCAGAAGTCTTCATCCAAGCCGGGAAGAAGAGATCCTCCAGACGGGCAAAAGTCTTCATCCAGGCGGCATCTTCTATCTTCATCCATCCGGCGCGGAGCGGCTCCATCTTTAAGACATCCGACGCGGAGCATCCTCTTCAAACGACGTCCAACTGAAGAATGAAGGTTCCTTTAAATGACGTCATCCAAGATTGCGTCCCTTCAATTCTAATTGGCTGATAGAATTCTATTAGCCAATCGGAAATAAGGTAGAAAAAATCCTATTGGCTGATGCAATCAGCCAGTAGGATTGATCTCGTATTCTATTGGCTGATCCAATCAGCCAATAGAATGCCAGCTCAATCCTATTGGCTGATTGGATCAGCCAATAGGATTGAACTATTGGCTGATAGGTTAATAAATGTAGGTAGGTGTTGGCAATGTTAGGGACAGCAGATTAGGGGTTAATAAAATTTAACTAGTGTTTGCCATGCGGGAGTGCGGCCGTTTAGGGGTTAATATGTTTTTTATAGTGGCTAGCGATGTCCGGTTCGGCAGATTAATGGTTAAATATTTTATTTTAGTGTTTGCGATGTAGGGGGGGCCTCTGTTTATGGGTTAATAGGTAGTTTATGGGTGTTAGTGTACTTTTTAGCACTTTAGTTAAGAGTTTTATACTACGGCGTTAGCCCATAAAACTCTTAACTGCTGACTTTAAAATGCGGTACCAGGCTTGACAGGAGAGGGTCTACTGCTCACTTTTTGGAAGACTCGTAAGTAAGTGGATTTGCGGTCTTTTCGAGTCTGACCAAAAAAGTGAGCAGTGAGCCTGTCATTTCAAGACTCGTAATACCAGCGGGCGCTAAAAAGCAGCGTTGGGACCTCTCAACGCTGCTTTTTAAGGCTAACGCAAGACTCGTAATCTAGGCGATTGTATTTTATTTCTAATTTGCAGTTTATATTTTTATTGAACAATATTGCTGTTTCAGTGTTTAGAAATGTGATCTGATTCTGAAAATTGTATGCTTGAAATATATAATAAACAATATTTAATACACTGGTAGCTGATTTAGGTACTCAGCAGACTTTTACTACATTTCAGGGTACTTTGCATTTCTTTTTTAATAAGCGAGAAAATATGTGGATGGATTTGAGTACATGGACTTGGATTGTAAGCAAACCCACATGAAAATATGTGGCATATCTTTTTAATAACAGCCAGAATATAACATACTGGCTTTTTCCAAATGTGTTTATTGGGAGAAAACGAGAGAAAACAGCTTTAGCAAAGGGTGTGAAATGGCTTAGTACTGAATGGCGTTAAATTTCCTTGTATTTTCATTGAAAGTGATTGCACTTTAAAAATGCAACTTCATATCATAGATATATAAATAAAGGTTGTAACATGAATTTCAGAGGTATTATATGCCAAGGAAGGTTGGAAATCAATGTCCTAGTAGGACCCAATTCAGCATTATTGTATTAAGAAATGTATGAATCCCATGTGGAATTAACATGAAATATTGCATCCTTTGTATATATAAATAATCCAACCACTCCTTAAAGAAACTCTACAATTTAGAAGATTAATGGTTTAATGTTTAGATGTAATTGGTTTCATATGTCAGCTAAGACTTGTTTAGTGAAACAAACACTGAAAAAATCTTGAAAGGGAATATTGCAAAAGCATGTTTATTAACATATTTCAATTCATATGGGAAATCAATGAAGTATATTACATTTATCTGTTTATGAAGTTTTGCAAGTCTTTTAGTTGATTAGCAGTTGAACAAAAAATCAGTTTAGATTTGATTTACTCACCAGATAGACTAAGATTACCATACTCCTACTTGTTTACATCTAAACCAACAAACAATTCAATCAGATATCTATATTAAAACACAAAGGGCTAGATTACAAGTGGGGTGCTATTATTAGTGTGAGATACGACAAGCAATATTGAGGCCACACAACTATTGCGCTCCTTGGATAAGCACAAGTGAAGACCTTGCGTGAAGTGAATTGGTTAAAAAAAAAGAACACCAATCACATCAAAAATACATTAAAAATTACTTGTATGTACAATTTCTGCTAAAGAAATTATTCATGCAAATATTAATAAAACATTTTTATAAGGGTTAAAAGGGACATGACAAGGCGTTTGATTAAAAAGGGCTATAATCAGAGGTAGCTCTGCCATTAGACCAAATAGAGGATCACATGCTGGTGGCATAGTAGCCCGGCCCATTGGCTTCCTCCAAACACAGTCATATAGTCTAATATTCATAGGTGTGAGCAGGGGGTGGAGCAGAAATGTCCAGGTGCATTATAATGTAGGTATTCCTGCTGCAATACGCCCAAAATTCAGTGAATGCCTAATCTGCTTAGTGCTCCCCCTCTGTTCAGCTGAAATGTGTGGTGAAGGAACTGCAGACAGCAGAGGAACAATATGGGCTCCCACTTGAACTTGCATGTAAAGTCACTCACTTGGCTTTATCTGCCTGGCTGATACGTTTGGTAGTAAAGCTCAGTACTTTTTGCCATACTTCTCTCCCCTGCAGCAAAAGAGCACTGAACTAGAGGGTAGTGTGACAGTTGCTCCCTCCTCAGTCACTCACTTTAGCTGAGCTGCCGGCAGTCCTATGTGAGGCTGTGAGCACTTCCCCTGTTTAGGCAACTTATTATTGACAACCACACTGTGAGCAGTTACAGTCTGTGTTTGTTTATATTAACCCCCTAAATACCAGAACACACTGTGAAGCAATTGCATCTGCTGCTTGTGATGGCTGGGAAATACAAGTGGTGGGTCTATAGTTTGCACTGACATACTCTTTTAAACATCATAGCTTTATGACTTTCCCTGTATTTTTATATATATTTTTAAAGAAGACACATTTATTTCAGTTTTAGGAGCCAGTAAAAACATTGAGCCAACCACATACTTCTTAGGACCCAGATATTGGTGTTTGGGTATAGATATATGTAGAATAATGCAAAAAGTTATTAGCCAGAAGTAAAATTCCAGGCTTGGATTTGGTGACCCTTGCATAAAAAATATTCAGTTTATACAAATTAATTTTTCTTTTCTTTGGTGTGTTAAAGGGATAATGAAACGCAAAATGTATCTTTTATGATTCAGATAGAGAATGCAATTGTAAACATCTTTCTAATCTACTTCTTTTATCTAGTGCTTTGGTCTGTTGGTATCATTTGTTGAAAAGCATACCTAGGTATGCTCAGAAGCAGCAATGCACTTCTGGGATCTAGCTGCTTATTAGTGGTTGCACATATACAACTTACAATATAACTTGTTGTTATTAAATCAACAGATATGTTCCGCTAGCTCTTGGTGGTTCATTGCAGCATCCTTAACTTAAAGGGACAGTCTACTTTCGAATTGTTATTGTTCAAAAAGATAGATAATCTCTTTATTACCAATTCCTCAGTTTTTCATAACCAACACTGTTATATTAATATACTTTTTATACACATATTAACACATAAATATATACAATATGTACATAAGCATATACATATATATTTACTGGGAACACACAGTCCTCATAGACCACAATGTAAGGAACATTTCACCCCACAGCCGCCAACTTTAGCCCCCAAAAACTGATTAGTGCATTTTTTTAAGAGATATCACACATTTTTTTTTGGGGGGGGGGGCAATTGGGGGACCCAAACTTGTTTGTTCAGGGTGATTGGAAGGCCCAATCACGTAATATCAGGAAGTGGAACTGCATAAGAACTTCCTTGTGCTGTCCACTTGCCACAAACTGTGAACAGGTTCCTTAGCTGAGAACGTTGTTCACTTGAGAAATTATAAATGGGGCCCTTTACGGCATCTCACGGGTACTTTTTTACTATATGTAGGATACCCAATAAGTCACGTTATCAAACTTTTCCTTAAATTGTGACTTATTAGCTTTATATCAAGATCAAATGTAATACATTAATGACAATATCCTCTTTAGTTTTATAGTTTGAGTTGTGTCACCAAAGTGTCATTTATTAGTGTACTGAATTATTCTCCTAGAAACTCTGGTCTATTAATTCAGTTCCCTCCCTGGAAGCTCTACCATCATTTAGCTAAAGATCCAACACTATACACCATCCTAGATTTAGTTATTTGATTTATTTAAAGGCATAAATGTTGCTCCTAGGTTTGTCTATTTACCATATTAAGCGTGCCACCCTTTAACAATGGGCCTATTATCTCTCTCCGTTTATTCAATTGCAGTCTTGCTGTAAAGTCACCTATTTAGAAATACACAGACAAATGACTTACATTTGCACGGCAATGCTTATGGGACCATTTAAGAAAGCCTTGTTTTTTGTAGATCTATGTTGAATTTCTTTATTGGTGGTATTGCTGCTTATTATGAGTGTTTTTACCTTCTCCAGCACAATATCAAAATATGTCAATATAATATCTACAGCATATTTATATGTTTTAACAAAAAAAAAATTCACTCTAAATTTTGAATTGTATTGCTCCACTTATAAGATTTCACACAAGAGTGTCCAAAATTAAATTCTGTATGTATAAAAATAAATGAGGAATACTGCAGTACTCTGGTATTACATCATAAATATTTATGCAGCAAATGAGTATAGGTACAGGTAAATCACTGTTACCAAGAAGATATTTAGGTAAAAGCAACTGCAATTATCCAACAAAGGATTTCTCATCTGACATCTATGCAAGTTTAATCATGTTTTCTTCTGTTTATAAATTTTACTAACTTTCACTCCTGCTCAAAAAAATATAAAATGTTTGCCATGTAAGATTCATGATACATTCTGCTATTTTAAAAAAAAAAAAAATATATATAGAATGAATTGTACTTACAGAAGCATGATAATATATAAAATCCCAATACTAAACTTTTTCAAGATGATCTGTGTCAGTAAGTGGTAAAACCATTTCTAGTTGCCATTTGGTAATTGGGCTATTTTTCTATTTTCAGAAATTACTACAGGGATACCAGCAATATCTACTAGTACAACCTTGGAAATAAGAAAAATCAGTGTTATGACCACAGAGACCACATCTAAAGTCGATAAAAAAATCACTCTAGTTACCAGCAGCAGCAGCATCTGCCCTTCTGGAGAGACGGAAGAGGAAAAAGCAAAAAGACTACTCTATTGCTCCCTATGCAAAGTGGCTGTCAACTCTTCCTCACAGCTGGAAGCACACAACAGCGGTAAGATGTAGCAATTTCCTCCCTGTTACATCAGGGCTCAAATTATCTTCCTCTGAATAGATTAAATACCATGCAGTGTTGAGAAACGGGGAGATAATACAGAGTTCATTAAATTCTGACCTACAATGAAATAAAGTTATTATAAGCACTACAGATCATATGCAGGGGGAAGTACTAATACATTTTAAAACTTTGTATAACTATACTGATGTTTTATTGGCATTATTGAATGTATTCATTATTCTTATTAAAGGTACATGAAACCCAGAATTTTTCTTTTGTGATTCAGTTAGAACACACACTATATAAAAATTTACAATTTACAGTTTACAATCAAATATATTTCATTCTCTTGGTATTCTTTGTTGAAGAGCATATACGTGCACATGTCTGAAGCACTACTTAGTGTAATCTCTCCTGGCACCTAGTTCTCTTGCAAATTTATAACATTTTAAAAGCTTTTTTTTTTTACAAGAATGCTTCTATATAATACTCTATACATGTGCATGTCCTGAGTCTACCAACCTGATTTTTAACAAAGAATATCAGGAAAACAAAGTAAAGTTTGCTGCTTTCATTTAAACACTTTGTTATAAGCAATATTTTACAGAATATCATACAGAAATTATATATCAGGTTTTTTTTGTTCAAATGGCCCAGCAGATTCAGAATTTAAATTTTCATGAGATGTCCATATAGGCTTTTGGGGTTTGTAATCAAAACTTGAGGGGCCCCTTGTGCCAGAGTAGAAATAAGAGCATATTTTTTACCAGGTGATCACTGTCACCACCTAGATCAGCTGGCTATACAGACAACATTATTTTTATTATATGTCCCCAAAGCTCCCATTCCCAGTAAAATCATTTTTACTTTCAAATGTTGTTTTTATTTTTTGGGGGATTGTAGAGATCCAGAGCAGGGCTTGTTTTAGGACCACATCAGGCCCTCTAGTGGTTAAACTTTGTTGTGGACTCTAGGGGGTCGATCCGATAAAAATCGTCGCCCGCAAAAGCCGGCGACGCCAATATTTGCGCGGGTTTGGTATCACATATACGGCGTAACCTAGAAGTTACGCGCGTATATTTCTGCCGTCGCCCGTAGTTTTTTGGGCTATAGACAGGTATACCAAACCCGCGCAGTTTGGTATCCAATATGCAGCGTAAGGACTTACGTGGCGAAAATGGAGAAAACTTACTCCATTTTCACCTTGCCACAAAAAGCAGCCGTAAGAAGCCTTACGCTGACTATTGGAGACCCGTAACTTCCTAAACTGGCTGCTAAAATAAACCTAACACCTAACGCATGTGCAATGTCTATCTCCCTGTCAACCGCGATCTTCTAAAATAAACCTAACACCTAACGCATGCGCAATGTCTATCTCCCTGTCAACCGCGATCTTCTAAAATATACCTAACACCTAACGCATGCGCAATGTCTATCTCCCTGTCAACCGCGATTTTCTAAAATAAACCTAACACCTAACGCATGCGCAATGTCTATCTCCCTGTCAACCGCAATCTTCTAAAATAAACCTAACACCTAACGCATGCGCAATGTCTATCTACCTGTCAACCGCGATCCCCCCCTCCCCCCGAAATCCCTAATAAAGTTATTAACCCCTAAACCGCCGCTCCCGGACCCCGCCGCCATCTACATAAACTAACCCCCTACTGTGAGCCCCTAAAACCGCCGCCATCTACCTTATCTATCCCCTAATCTGACCCCTTACACCGCCGCCACCTATATAAAAATTATTAACCCCTAATCTAATCCCCCTATACCGCCGCCAGCTATATTAATATTATTAACCCCTAATGTAAGCCCCTTACACCGCCGCCATCTCTATTAAAATGATTAACCCCTAATTTAATCTACCTACCCCGCCGCCAGCTATATTATCTATATTAACCCTAAGTATATTATAGTTAATATAGGTATTACATTATATATATTAACTATATTAACCCTAATTATATTAGGGTTAATATAGTTAATATAGTTACTATAGTATTTATATTAACTATATTAACTCTATCTAACCCTAACACCCCTAACTAAATTTATATTAAATTAATCTAATTCATTTATAAACTAAAATATTCCTATTTAAATCTAAATACTTACCTATAAAATAAACCCTAAGATAGCTACAATATAATTAATAATTACATTGTAGCTATGTTAGGGTTAATATTTATTTTACAGGTAAATTGTAAATTATTTTAACTAGGTATAATAGATATTAAATAGTTATTAACTATTTAATATCTACCTAGTTAAAATAATTACCCAATTACCTGTAAAATAAATCCTAACCTAAGTTACAAATACACCTACACTATCAATAAATTTAATAAACTACAAACATCTATCTAAAAATACAATTAAATTAACTAAACTAAATTACAAAAAAAAAAAAACACTAAATTACAAAAAATAAAAAAAAGATTACAAGATTTTTAAGCTAATTACACCTATTCTAAGCCCCCTAATAAAATAATAAACCCCCAAAATAAAAAAAAATCCCTGCCCTATTCTAAATTAAACAAATTTCAAAGCTCTTTACCTTACCAGCCCTTAAAAGGGCCTTTTGTGGGGCATGCCCCAAAGAATTCAGCTCTTTTGCATACAAATACAATCCCCCCCCCCATTACAACCCACCACCCACATACCCCTATTCTAAAACCACCCAAACCCCCCTTAAAAAAGCCTAACACTACCCCCCTGAAGATCTCCCTACCTTGTCTTCACCACACCGGGCCGAACTCCTGATCCGATCCGGGCGATGTCTTCCTCCAAGCGGCAAAGAAGAATTCTTCCTCCGGCGATGTCTTCCTCCAAGCGGCAAAGAAGAATTCTTCCTCCGGCGACGTCTTCCTCCAAGCGGCAGCAAAGTCTTCATTCTTCAATCTTCTTTCTTCGCTCTGCCGCCGCGGAGCATCCATCCCGGCCGACTGCTGTACTACGAATGAGGTACCTTTAAATGACGTCATCCAAGATGGCGTCCGCCGAATTCCGATTGGCTGATCTTCTTTGCCGCTTGGAGGAAGACATCGCCCGGATCGGATCAGGAGTTCAGCCCGGTGTGGTGAAGACAAGGTAGGGAGATCTTCAGGGGGGTAGTGTTAGGCTTTTTTAAGGGGGGTTTGGGTGGTTTTATAATAGGGGTATGTGGGTGGTGGGTTGTAATGGGGGGGGGGATTGTATTTGTATGCAAAAGAGCTGAATTCTTTGGGGCATGCCCCACAAAAGGCCCTTTTAAGGGCTGGTAAGGTAAAGAGCTTTGAAATTTGTTTAATTTAGAATAGGGCAGGGATTTTTTTTTATTTTGGGGGTTTATTATTTTATTAGGGGGCTTAGAATAGGTGTAATTAGCTTAAAAATCTTGTAATCTTTTTTTTATTTTTTGTAATTTAGTGTTTGTTTTTTTTTGTAATTTAGTTTAGTTAATTTAATTGTATTTTTAGATAGATGTTTGTAGTTTATTAAATTTATTGATAGTGTAGGTGTATTTGTAACTTAGGTTAGGATTTATTTTACAGGTAATTGGGTAATTATTTTAACTAGGTAGATATTAAATAGTTAATAACTATTTAATATCTATTATACCTAGTTAAAATAATTTACAATTTACCTGTAAAATAAATATTAACCCTAACATAGCTACAATGTAATTATTAATTATATTGTAGCTATCTTAGGGTTTATTTTATAGGTAAGTATTTAGATTTAAATAGGAATATTTTAGTTTATAAATGAATTAGATTAATTTAATATAAATTTAGTTAGGGTTAGATAGAGTTAATATAGTTAATATAAATACTATAGTAACTATATTAACTATATTAACCCTAATATAATTAGGGTTAATATAGTTAATATATATAATGTAATACCTATATTAACTATAATATACTTAGGGTTAATATAGATAATATAGCTGGCGGCGGGGTAGGTAGATTAAATAAGGGATTAATCATTTTAATAGAGATGGCGGCGGTGTAAGGGGCTTACATTAGGGGTTAATAATATTAATATAGATGGCGGCGGTGTTAGGGGCTCACTTTAGGGGGTTATAGATATAATATAGCTGGCGGCGAGGTACGGGAGCGGCGGTTTAGGGGTTAATAACTTTATTAGGTTGCGGCGGGGTACGGGAGCGGCGGTTTAGGGGTTAATAGCTTTTTTATTGTTAGGATAGTGAGGGGGGATAGCGGATAGAGGGTTAGACGTCTCGGGCTATGTTAGGGAGGCGTGTTAGACAGTGCGGGCTATGTTAGGGAGGCGTGTTAGACAGTGCGGGTGTTTTAGACTTTAGTCAGGTTTTATAGGCGCCGGCAGTTTCTAACGTGCTGCAAGTCACTGGCGACGCCAGAAATTTGTACTTGCGCAGATTTCTGGACATCGCTGGTTTGTCAGACTTACGGCACGTTAGCATCTGACGGCGACTTATATGGGATAGCTCGAGTTGCGAGCTGAAACTGCGGGCGACGCCGGTTCCCTCGCTTGCGCCGCAAACTGCGATCTATATCGGATCGCGCCCTAGGTGCACAGTTGTGAAAATATTTGCTAGGTTTACTTCTTTGTTAAACTCTTTGTTAAACTTTTGATTATAGCTTTATTGAAATTTTGGATGTTATATTCATTAAAAACATTTGTAGTGTTAAACAGGTATCACTAATTTAAACATTGACTTACAATTTTACTTGTCACTATTTTTTTTAACAAACTTTTTTGATCTCCCCCTAATAATATTTGTGGGGTATTTATTTGTTCAGATATGTTATATTTATTTTCGGTATACTGGGTCTTCAGCCATCAGTACATGGAGAGTTAAGATATTGGTCTTTTCCATAGTGGCTATTTATGGGCATTTAACAGTTATTGATAGGCATTTTCATAGGGATCTTTTTAGTCGGTGAATTGGTGGTAGTGGGTAATCAGTAGTTTTGTGGCTGTGCTTCTTTATCTTTCTTAATAAGTTATGTGGGACTTGAATTAACTGTGTATATCTCCACAGAGAAATAGTATTGGATTGAGGGGAATTGTTTATTTTGTTTTTAATTTATCATGAATAGTATCCAGAGGATGGTTTTATTATTGTTAATTATTGTTTATTGTATGTCAGAATTTAATTAATTCTGTATTATCTCCCCGTTTTTCAACACTTCATGGTATTTAATATATTCAGAGGAAGATAAAGGTTATGTTTTAATTACCCTTTGTTACTGCAAACATATGTTAACATTTTTTTTTAACTTCTTCATTAATAGGGATGTTTAAGTAAGTGCTTAAATATATGCTCTTTAGTCTTTTGTTGTAAGTTTACTACATTTGAGATTGCTACCTATTGTGTAATCATCAATGGGTCTATATAAATACACTTGCTATATTAATAGCAGTTTTGCTTATTTTTAACTTTCTGGGTAGTTCCTAAATTTAATGTCTCTGTGTTTCATAAAAAAACTAATAATCAGAAATAAGTGTTTTCTAGTAGTGAAACATTTCAGCTACTTCTCTAAGTGGTGCCTGAGAAATGTGAACGTCTTGCTATTATTGCCTTTTTTAAGGAGCAAGCCTGAAATGCAGTCAAGGGATATAATAATATAAAATATAAACAATAATATAATAATATAAAATGCAGTATTTTGTCCCAGCAGTTTATGTTTTGACTAATCATCTTGCCATAACTCTTTGGGGCTGAATTATCAAGGACCAAATGGCCCCTGATCCCCCTGAGTTAAGAAGCAGTGGTTTTAAGACCACTGCTCCTTAACTCGTCCGCCGCCTCTGAGCAGCGGACAGCAATCAGCCCGATAGCATACGTTCAGGTTGATTGATATCCCCTGCTAGCGGCCGATTGGTCGCAAATCTGCAGGTGGCGGCATTGCACAAGCAGTTCACCAGGTGTCGGGCGGACATAATTCTCTACAGCGAATCATGTCCGCCCGCCATATGATAATTCGGCCCCTTTAACTTGTTCTAAAGGATTTAATATGTAGGAAAAAGTTACTCACCCAACACTGCCTTGTGCCACAGCAGAAAATAATACCAGGGTATCAGATCTTCAGCTGATGTACAACCCTTTTTATTATTAAATGCTACAACTAACAACCGTAATTCAATGTATTTTAGTAGATACTGATGCCTAAACAAATTATATGCTATAGTTATATTTGTCTAACTCATCTTTTCAAATATTGATGTTATTTGAGTCCCTTCATATATTTGAAGGTTTCTATTATGTCACCTTCTCTCCTCTAAACTTGACCTTCTTTGTTATCGACAAATAGAATATAAACAGAAGTATACAGGTGGCCCTCGTTTTACAACGGTTCAATTTACACCGTTTTAGAATAACATCCTTTTTTTCCAGTCATGTGACTGCTATTGAAAAGCATTGAGAAGCAGTGCATTTATTAAAATATCCAGTAGGTAGAGCTGTCCCTTGTGTTGCAGCAAAGCCAAGCAAGCTGAAATTAATCAGTTTAACCAGACCTGAGCTATCAAGCAAATTTCAAAGGAACAAGATCCTCCTGTCTATAAATCAGTCCAGATTGGAATGCATAGAAAGAACTGTAGAAAAATGCAAGTGAAGTCTGTGTTGTGTGATTATTTTATTAGGTTTATAATGCTGTTTAGCATTTAAAGCATTCATTTCAAAACTTTAAAAATAATTTATTAGGTGTAACATGTCAATTTTGAGAGGGGCCTGGAACCTATCTCCCTCACTTCCCATTGACTTACATTATAAACTGGGTTTCAATTTACAACGGTTTCAATTTACAACCATTCCTTCTGGAACCTAACCCTGGCGTAAACTGAGGGCTACCTGTATAGGGAACATCTGAAAAAAGTTCAGAATAAAAATTCTGGAAGATACACCAGGCAATTTTCTAAAAAAAAAAAATGAAGTATCTGATGATATCATAGAAATATTTTTACTAGAATTAAAAATAAATGACTCCCCTCCCCTTTAATTTACTTTTAAGTGTAACGGGAAATAATTTTTAGTACCTATCCTATTCTCTTCTGTTCTTGAACATAATTCAGATATTAAGGGTCATATCCACTGAAATAGCTACACAATAACTAAATAAAATGAGCTTTTAAACTATTTGAACAAACATATGATGAATGAATGTTGTACAGCCGGACAATACAAGACAGGAGTAATTTGCTTTTTGTCCTGTTTCACAGTGTTATATTTCTTATCCATCTGTAATGTTGAGAGTAAACTCTAATGTCACATTATATCATATCATAACTAAATAATTTTTGGTGCAATACTAATAAGAATTTATAGATCATTTCAGCACACTTACTCAACGGGATATAAAGAAGTATTTAGATCCATGCAAGCAATGCAAGTAATTTGAGGTTTCAGTCCTATTCCTCATAATATCTCAATCAATAAGAAAATATGACATTTTCTTTTGGTATTTTAGTAAAGTTAAAAAAGAGGGTCAGAATTAGACAGAATGTATAAGAACATTGAGAGATAAATGCACATTAAAATGTCTTAATTGCTCTCTATATGAAACATGCACTGTCAGCACTCCAGAATGAAAAGTTTAATTAAAGTGAGGTCAATTTGGATGAATTGGTGCCCGGTTTTTAATAAACCTATTAAAAACAAGGGCACTTTAATTCATCAAAATTGACATTTCACTCCTTTTCTTCAAAAACGTAGCTTTTAATCCTGAATTCCGCTCCAGTGATTCCCCCGGCCGTCAAAAGCCTCTTGTTACATCAGAAATGATGAATCCGGCTTAATCCAATCACGGCTTTCCCCCCAGGGGATCATGGCCTGATGCAACGCCGTGATTGGAGAAAGCCGGATTCGTCATTTTGGACCCATGAAGAGGACTTGAGACGGGCGGAGGAAGCGCTGCAGCGGATGACAGGATATAACGGTAAGTTTTTGAAGAAAAGGAGTGAAATGTCAATTTTGATTAATTAAAGTGCCCTTGTTTTTAATAGGTTTATTAAAAACCGGGCACTAATTCATCCAAAAATATCCAAAATATTTATAGTGAATAAACAATGCACCATCATGACAAGCGTCTAAGATGTTTTGTCCCATTGGCCTTGATCATAGATGTTTACTCACACTCCTGCCTCATTTAATAATATAGCTCTGTAACAATTACAATTAAAAACAAATGTGCACAAGTTAACCATTAGGTATACAGAAGATAGACAGATCCCTATTCTATACAATCTGCATGTCACACAATTGATATAGAACAATCTATTTAGAATGGACAAAAAATAAATCACACATATCACAATCTCAAACAATAAATCAATTTTATATTATATTAAGGACCAAACTATGTATAGAAAAAAACAAACTTTAACCCTTTACTGCCAAAAATTGATTAAATCAAATGAAACATGTTTGCTGATTGGTATTTTTGTATGCAACAACAATATCCAATATGCTTCATATATATATGTAGCATTTGTAATTTATAACCTCCTTTTTTAGGGGTAATCCCAGATTATTTGAGTCAGACATAATTATTCTAATGTAGATACTTATCAACATGAGCTAGAAGGCTGAAGAACAGGGGGTATCAGAAAAGGGTTATCCATAAAGCCAGACATGATGTGATCAGGCTAAAACAGAGCTGACCATCCTTATTACAAAACTATTAAAAAAAGGGAAGATTGATGGACTTACCTTTATAATAAAATACAGTGAACAGTACAATGAAATATGTCAGATTATTAAGAAACACTTATGTTGACAGCTGATGAAAAACTTAAAGGGAGATAATACTCATATGCAAAATTACTTGAAAGTGATGCAAGGTAACTGTAAAAAGCTAATAAGAAACTATCACCTGATCCTCTCTATGTAAAAAAGGAAGATATTTTACCTCAAAATTTCTTCAGCTTGTGAGAGTAAGTAATGTTTAAACAATTATCCTTCAGTTAATAACAACAAACTGAAACAGATGCTATAATGCAAAAATAGTGTCTGTGGGGGAATTATTCCCTGACTGACCATGTTTAATGGTATTTGGGAGAGGTAAACTGTCAGGAGTGTGCTTTGAGCATATAGCAATTAATGTATTCAAAAACAAACCCTATCAAAGAAATAGGGAAAAAAGAACGCTCTTTTAGCAAATGGATTAATGAATACACATTAAAATGTAACTTTTACTTATAATTCTTTAAAATGACAGCTTCAATACTAATATACAGGGGATACAAGGCATTGATCCCAATTATAGGTTTTTCCTTAAAGGGACACTGTACCCAAAATTTTTCTTTTGTAATTTAGAAAGAACATGCAATTTTAAGCAACTTTCTAATTTACTGCTATTATCAATTTTTCTTTGTTCTCTTGCTATCTTTATTTGAAAAAGAAGGCATCTAAGCTTGTTTTGGGTTCAGTACTCTGGACAGCACTTTTTTATTGGTGAATGAATTTATCCACCAATCACCAAGGACAACCCAGGTTGTTCACCAAAAATGGGCCGGCATCTAAACTTACATTTTTGCATTTCAAATAAAGATACCAAGAGAATGAAGAAAATGTGATAAAAGGAGTAAATTAGAAAGTTGCTTAAAATGTCATGCTCAATCTGAATTGCAAAAGAAAAAATTTGAGTACAGTGTCCCTTTAATAAAGTATTGTTATCCTATACCACCTATCATGTTACTCTTCCGGACAGATGCTGAGCTCAGCAACATTGTATAAAGTGTAACAAGTTTCTTCAACTGAGTTGTGTTTTTAATGTTAATTCTGGCATGCTACAATAGTTCATTTGTATATTAGTATAGAAGTCCAGTCGATTCAGAATATACAATTGTTATATTTATAATTCATGGCATGTGAGATAGCTATGGCAAACACTGTAAAAAAAAGTATATTTTTGCTTAGATTTTTAGTAAATAATATTAAAAATGGCCAAGTGACCACTGCTGTTACTGTTATCACCTTACTAAATTGTCATAAAGGGAAGCCACATCTAAAATAGGGGCCCATATTGGCTTTTGGTGGTTATAATATAAATTAGAGAGGCCCATTGTGCAGTACAAAAATAAAACCCCTGAGATCGAGGGGTTTGAACAACTTCCTCCCATCCAGCTCCCTTGCAGCTAAACTAAGCTAATCTGATGCCTCCAACATCGCCGACACCTACATAATAGTTATTAACCCCTACTCTGCCGCCCCCAATGTCGTTGCAACCTACCTACAATTATTAACCCTTAATCTGCCGCCCCCAATGTCGCAGCCACTATAATAAAGTTATTAACCCCTAAACCTAAGTCTAACCCTAACCCTAACTTAAATATAATTTAAATAAATCTAAATAAAAATACTATTATTAACTAAATTATTCCTATTTAAAACTAAATACTTACCAATAAAATAAACCCTATGATAGCTACAATATAACTAATAGTTACATTGTATCTATCTTAGGGTTTATTTTTATTTTACAGGCAACTTTGTATTTATTTTAAATAGGTAGAATAGTTATTAAATAGTTATTAACTATTTAATAACTTCCTAGTTAAAATAAATACAAATACACCTGTAAAATAAATCCTAACCTAAGTTACAATTACACCTAACACTACACTATCATTAAATAAATTACCTAAATTAACTACAATTAATTACAATTAAATTAAATAAACTAAATTACGAAAAAAACAAACACTAAATTACAGAAAAAAATAAAATAATTACAATTTTTTAAAACTAATTACACCTAATCCCCCTAATAAAATAAAAAAGCCCCCCAAAATAATAAAAATCCCTACCCTATACTAAATTACAAATAGCCCTTAAAAGGGCTTTTTGCGGGGCATTGCCCCAAAGTAATCAGCTCTATTACCTGTAAAAAAAAAGACAATACCCCCCCAACATTACAACCCACCACCCACACACCCAACCCTACTCTAAAACCCACCCAATCCCCCCTTAATAAAACCTAACACTACCCCCTTGAAGATCACCCTACCTTGAGACGTCTTCACCCAACCGGGCAGAAGTGGTCCTCCAGACGGTCCGAAGTCTTCATCCTATCCGGGCAGAAGAAGTCCTCCAGACTGGCAGAAGTCTTCATCCAGGTGGCATCTTCTATCTTCATCCATCCGGAGCGGAGTGGGTCCATCTTCAAGCCATCCGACGCGGAGCATCCTCTTCTTCCGACGACTAACACTAAATGATGGTACCTTTAAGTGATGTCATCCAAGATGGCGTCCCTTCATTTACGATTGGCTGATAGAATTCTATCAGCCAATCGGAATTAAGGTAGAAAAAAAATCCTATTGGCTGATGCAATCAGCCAATTGGATTGAACTTCAATCCTATTGGCTGATCCAATCAGCCAATAGGATTTTTTCTACCTTAATTCCGATTGTCTGATAGAATTCTATCAGCCAATCGTAATTCAAGGGACGCCATCTTGGATGACGTCATTTAAAGGAACCTTCATTCTTCAGTTGGACTTCGTTTGAAGAGGATGCTCCGCGTCGGATGTCTTGAAGATGGAGCCGCTCCGCTCTGGATGGATGAAGATAGAAGATGCCTCCTGAATGAAGAAGACTTCGGACCGTCTGGAGGACCACTTTGGCCCGGTTGGGTGAAGACGTCTCAAGGTAGGGTGATCTTCAAGGGGGTAGTGTTAGGTTTTATTAAGGGGGGATTGGGTGGGTTTTAGAGTAGGGTTGGGTGTGTGGGTGGTGGGTTGTAATGTTGGGGGGGTATTGTCTTTTTTTTTCCAGGTAATAGCACTGATTACTTTGGGGCAATGCCCCGCAAATAGCCCTTTTAAGGACTATTTGTAATTTAGTATAGGGTAGGGATTTTTATTATTTTGGGGGGATTTTTTATTTTATTAGGGGGATTAGATTAGGTGTAATTAGTTTTAAAAAATTATAATTATTTTATTTTTTTCTGTAATTTAGTGGTTTTTTTGTAATTTAGTTTATTTAATTTAATTGTAATTAATTGTAGTTAATTTAGGTAATTTATTTAATGATAGTGTAGTGTTAGGTGTAATTGTAACTTAGGTTAGGATTTATTTTACAGGTATATTTGTATTTATTTTAACTAGGAAGTTATTAAATATTTAATAACTATTTAATAACTATTCTGCCTAGTTAAAATAAATACAAAGTTGCCTGTAAAATAAAAATAAACCCTAAGATAGATACAATGTAACTATTAGTTATATTGTAGCTATCTTAGGGTTTATTTTATCGGTAAGTATTTAGTTTTAAATAAATGTAAATATTTGCATAGTAAATTAGCACATCTAGGCAAGAATCCCCGCTTGCTTTATCCCCAGAAATAACTCATATACAATGTTACCAATGCACAAGAGAATTCTGGGTAAGCTATGCAAATTAGATATGCAAATTCTCAGTTTTTTTGCTTCAAAATGTTTTATCACAGCTATCCTTTTAACAGGATTATAGCAGCAAATCAGAAATCACTCCTAGACAGCCTGTTTCGTTCTATTTGGAACTCATCAGTGATGATCCAAAGTGTTGCCATGGCTCAGTAAAGTTCCAGACCTTAATCCAATTGAAATGCTGTGATAGGGACCTTAAGAGAGCTGTGCATAAATGAATACCTGCAAACCTCAATGAACTGAAGCAACATTGTAAAGAATTATGGGCCAAAAGTCCTCCACAACGATGTGAGAGACTGATAAATTCATACAGAAAACAATTACTTCAATTTATTGCGGTTAAAGGTGGTTCTACAAGCTGTTGAATCATAAGGTGTACTTAGTTTTTCACACATGGCTTTTCTATGTTGGATTTATTTTTGTTAAATAAATCAAGACATAGTGTCGTTCAGTGTTTCTCAACTCCAGTCCTCAGGACCCTTAACAGGCCAAAAAGTCATTATATCTTAAATAGAGAACAGGTAAAATAAACAGCTGATCAGTAACCATGGTTACCAACCTGCTCTCACCATTCAGATTATTATTTCACCTGAACTCTAGTTAAGATATAATGAAAATCTGACCTTTTAAGGGTCCTGAGGACTGGAGTTGGGAAACACTGGTGAAGAATGGCATGTGTTGTTGTTCATCTAAAGTTGTATTTACCTAATTGTAAGACCTGCTATGGACCAGATGATTATTATTATGTCCTGATACGTAAAACCATAGAATTCAAAGAGGTTGTACTTTATTTTTAACATGACTGTATATATGTTGTATGTATTTTTACACATGTATTTGGGTTGTTGTTATGGCAACTGTTTTGGCGCACTTTTGTGTTGGGGTGGGGTGGGGTTTGTGTCTATATATTAATGGTTTTGTCACTTGCTTTTGTTAGTCTGAGGAGGCAACTTTTCTCCAAAATGTAACCTGTAATAAAGTTTGATTACTATTTGGAAATCCAGTGAGTGCAGAGCTTCCTTTTACTCTACATAAAAAATTATATATATATATATATATATATATATATATATATATATATATATACACACTCACCGTCCACTTTATTAGGTACACCTGTTCAATTGCTTGGTAACACAAATTGCTAATCAGCCAATCAAATGGCAGCAGCTCAATGCATTTAGACATATAGACATGGTGAAGACGACTTGCTGAAGTTCAAACCGAGCATCAGAATGGGTAAGAAAGGGTATTTAAGTGACGTGGCATAGTTGTTGATGCCAGATGGACCAGTTTGAGTATTTCAAAAACTGCTGATCTACTGGGATTTTAATGCACAACCATCTCTAGAGTTTGCAAAGAATTGTCCGAAAAAGAGAAAATATCCAGTGAGTGGCAGTTGTGTGGACAACAATGCCTTGTTGATGTCAGAGGTCAGAGAAGAATGTCAGATTTGTTCAAAATGATAGAAAGGCAACAGTAACTTAAACACCACTCGTTACAACCAAGGTATGCAGAATACCATCTCTGAATGCACAATACATCAAACCTTGAAGCAGATGGGCTACAGCAGCAGAAGACTACATTAGGTGCCACTCCTGTCAGCTAAGAACAGGAAAATGAGGCCACAATTTGCACAGACTCACCAAAATTGGACAATAGAAGATTGGAGAAAACTTAGCATGGTCTAATGAATCTCAATTTCAGCTGTAACATGCAGATGGTAGGGTCAGAATTTTACGTAAACAACATGAAAGCATGTATCCATCCTGCCTTGTATCAACGGTTCAGGCTGGTTGTGGTGGTATAATGGTGTGGGTTTTTTTTTCTGCCAATAAGGGAGGCTCTGTTGTGGTTATGGATAGGCAGGCATATAGAGAAGAGGCTCTATGCCAACTCACAGATACAACACAATATTCCGTCCTCTCTACGAACCCCACTAAATGATACCAGGTAGAACTTATGCACCTTCTGGATGACGGGCTTGAACAAGGATTTTTGGATAGAAATACTTTTGAATACCTATATTTTGAACATCCTGTTATTCCAGTGTTTCACCACCTCCCGAAGGTGCATAAGTCCCTTGTACAAGTAACAGGTCGCCCAATTGTGAGTGGTATAGGCTCTTTTTTTTAACATAATTCGGAGTGGCTAGACGCCATACTTCATCCTGTGGTTCAAGCTCTCCCGAGTTACCTCCAGGATACCAAACATGTATTAAAAGTAATGCAAGAAATGTCTTGGGATTCCACTCACAGTTGGATGACTGTTGTCTTAACTGCCCTATACTCTTCCATTCCCCATGCTAAGGGACTTTGTGCCCTTGAAAGTATCCTAACACATTACTCCACCTTGAGTCCTGAATTTCGTAAATTTGTAATTGATGTGACAGATTTTCTCCTATGCCACAATTATTTTGAGTTTGAGGGGTTTTTTTACCTTCAAAGATGTGGGACAGCTATGGGGGCAGAAATTTGCCCCTCCTATGAAAACCTGTATATAGGTTGGTGGGAGCTGTCCCACATCTTTAGAGATACCAACCCCTTCAGGACCAATATCATTTACTTTGGACGTTTTATCGACAACCTACTCTTTATTTGGCAATGAAATAGGGTGGGCATGTGCGATTTTATTGGTTACATCAACACAAATTATTTAAATCTCAAATTTACTTTTTAGATACAAGAAACAACTATAAATTTTTTGGACATAACACTTATTGGTACACCAGAGGGTAAGATTGAAAGCAGCATATATAGAAATCCAATTTCAGGAAATTCAGCATTGCATGCCAATAGCTGCCACCCCAAAAATGTATCATATTCCATAGCAATGGGGCAACTATTCAGGACAAAAAGAAATTGCTCTACTGAGCAAGTTTTTTGAAACATCAACAGGAACTAGTGGAACGTTTGGAGAATAGGGCTTACCCCCAAAAAACGATTAAACAAGCAGTTAATGCCCTTTTGGCTGGCAAGGTTCAAACCAATGTCACTAATACCAACAAGCAAGTCACCTTTGTGACTGACTTTAGCTCAGATTACCACAAAATTTGTAACATTGTAAGGAAACATTTCAAACTACTTGTGGCAGGGGACAAACTCACTGATTGATACCAAGGGTATCAGATGCTCCTATCGGAGAAACAAATCTTTGGGTAATTATCACCCACAGTACTGAGAAATACCCCTGCCACAACCAGTTTATGGCTTACAAGCAAGGGCATGTTCAGATGTGGTAATAGCAGGTGCAAGGCCTCAGATTACATTGTCACCTCTTATACGTTTACATTTGCTGTCACTGGTCGGACATTTGACATAAATTACTGTTTAAATTGCACGTCTAATTTTGTTATCTATTTAATAACCTGTACCCAGTGCAATATACAGTACGTCGGGCTCAAAAATCGTGACATGAGATCACGTATCAGAGAACATTTGTCTACTATAAACGTGGGCAATTCCTCTTCTCCAATAGTGCAACATTTTGTCACAGCACACAACTAACATGTCTCCAGATTCAAGTGGTTGGCCTTTGACCAAGTACCACCTCCCAAGCATGGCAGAGATAGGCTGAAACTTTTGGAAAAACATGAACTGTTGTGAAAAATTATCCACCAAGATACCTTCTGGTCTAAATGCTGAGTATGATTTAATAAATTATTGGGAATAAGTCTATATCATATCATTTTACTATTATTATTTTTCTTGGGTTCCACGCCATAAAAAGGTGCTCCATTTCTGGTTTTTACATACATACACATGGTCATATAAATTCTTTAAGCCAGTAGTTGTCCTCATGATCATACAAACACTATACACAGCACATAGTTTCTAGGTCCTATGCTTAGCCTTTATAGCAGAGATTCTGTTTTAAATGGTACAGGCATTTTCTGCATCTGTATAAGCATATCAAAAATATATTTCAATGTTTTTTCATTTAGAGATGTTATCTAAAACAGTAGGAGAGTTCTATATATTTGTGAGATATGCAAGAATAAATTCTGGTGTATTGCTAGGGAACTTTGTGTCCAGCATTTAACTGATACATTGTATAAGATAGAGGTGTGTTAGGTTTTATCCAGTGGGTGTAGATCACACCCCTTTTAAGCCAGCATGTCTGAGTAATTTTTAGCAGTAGTCAGTAGACTAACTCTGAAACGTGTATACTGTTTTGTTTGTATCAGTATCCATTGCCCTCCTATGGATGTTTTAACGTTTGTTAAATAAAGCATTTTTTATTTTACTGATCGCTGCTCTTACCTACTTTCTTGGATTTAGGGGATATTTTCTTGCCACACTTTGGGCCTCTTAGTACCAACTGAGCATTGTTTAAATGCCATGGCCTACCTGAATATTGTTGCTGACCATGTCCATCCCTTTATGACTGCAGTGTACCCATCTTCTGATGGCTACTTCCAGCAGGATAATGCACCATGTCATAAAGCTCAAATCATCTCAAAATAGTTTCTTGAACATGAAAATGAATTCACTGTACTCAAATGGCCTCCACAGTCACCATATCTTAATCTAATAGAGCACCTTTGGGATGTGGTAGAATACCTTGCTGAATCTATGCCACAAAGAATTAAGGCAGTTCTGAAGGCCAACCTGTTACTAGGAAGGTGTACCTAATAAAGTGTCCATAAGAGTATATATATATATATATATATATATATATATATATATATATATATATACATACACACAAGTACTGTATATATATATATATATATATATATATATATATATATATATACACACAAGTACTGTATATATATATATATATATATATATATATATATATAAAATGCACAACAGTGCCTGCATCTACATTATTGAACTCATGTTCACAAATGCTTGTTCCAGTTTAATAATGAAGGCACAAGCACTTTGAAAGGCATTCTCGTGAATGAGTTTGGATATTATTATTATCGGTTATTAGTAGAGCGTCAACAGATTTTTCAGTGCTATTGGACATAACATGGATTGAGGCGCATCCCCTATAAGAACCTGGGAACGAAGACACAATCTTATTTAAAGGGACAGCCTACACCAGAATTTTTATTGTTTTAAAAGATAGATAATCCCTTTATTACCCATTCCCCAGTTTTGCATAACCAACACAGTTAATATAATATACTTTTAACCTCTGTGATTATCTTGTATCTAAGCCTCTGCAAACTGCCCCTTTATTTCAGTTCGCTTGACAGACTTGCAGTTTAGCCAATCAGTGCCTGCTCCCAGATAACTTCACGTGCACAAGCACAGTGTTATCTATATGAAATACGTGAACTAACAACCTCTAGTGGTGAAAAACTGTTAAAATGCATTCTGAAAAGAGGTGGCCTTCAAGGTCTAAGAAATTAGCATATGAACCTCCTAGGTTAAGCTTTCAAGTAAGAATACCAAGAGAACAAAGCAAAATTGGTAATAAAAGTAAATTGGAAAATTGTTTAAAATTACATGCTCTATCTGAATCATGAAATGTTATTTTGGCCTAGACTGTCCCTTTAAGGGTCTCCTCGGCTGATATAATGTAGCAAGGTAGCAAGTTCAGGATTTACAATTTTAACAATGTTAAAATCCAGTAAAAGAAGATAATATAAGCTCTTTGCACAGAAATCTGTAGTCAACATCTTGATTACATCTCATGCCAAAAAGGAAACAGTGCTTGAACAAACTATAGGAATAAATACAATACTTATCAAAGTTCAAAAGCAACCATTTAGCAATAGAAAAATGGGGCCCATTCTAAAAACCTAAAATATGCATTTAAATGGTTTAGCAGTGGTGCAAGTTGCAATAAAGCAATCCCCTTTTAAAACACAATTTAAAATAACAGTATGCTTTTGGTGATAATCACAAAAGTGCAAATTTGACTTTTAATCAAATATTAAAATAAGAAATAAAAACACGCCATTTGTAAATGTTGTAGTGCTGAGGTGATTTGAAAATGTATTGTGATCTTCAAAATAAGGCTTTTTAATGAGGATCCAAAAACCCTCTTGGGAGCGCAGCAAAGGGGTGAAAATGTAATATTGTGATTGCATCGAATCAAAAGGTAACACTTCTGTTCCAAAAAAGATACAAAAAATCCAGAGCCGATAGATTGTGAATGAAGCCTCAATTCTTTAAAATAATAATAATTTAAAAAAATATGGCTTAGCCAGGAAATCCTTGCAGCCTTAGAACCACTTAGAATATAAAGTACTAAGGCTCTGTGGAAAGTAGAATATCACAGGGGACTGTAAGATTTAACTTAACAGCACCAGATACTGCTAAAACATATTTCTTTGAAATGAATACAACTTCCATTTTTTCAGTACTAAATGATATAGTATATGTCTCTTCTTCACATTGAAAAATGTAGCAAACACACTTTGGTGGGTTCTTAAGTGGGTTCCTAAGTTTTCTACATAAACTTTTCCTTTCTAGAATAACATGAATAACCTGTAGCATCACAAAAATGAAGCTTGGATTCCCAGTGAGCTTTAGAGAACTTAGGCCACTTTAACTCATTTTCATAAATAAACTACTTAAAATTGAATTTATAATTCTGATTCAGGATGGTAGTTAATGTCAGTTAAAAAAATAATAAAAATAACTGAAATACAGAGTTTCCTGAAATGTATTTGTTATGTAATTTGGGATTAGGGGAACGTGGTGTCAAAATGTGGCCATACAACTTGACTTCCTCAAGCATGGGAGTCTTCTACATTAAAGTGATGTTATGGATCTCTTCCTTATGTGTAAAAATTGTGCTTCTCCCATGCTGCCCATTGATGCTAAAAGTCAAATTCTGTAAGCTATGTTTTCTTAGAAATGGTGCAAAGTAATTGCTGGTGTAGGCAATTTTGCAGCATTTTGAAGAAAACCTAGGTTACAGAATTTTACTTTTTTGGCTTTCATAGGAAGCTTGGAACAATATTCTACACAGAAGCAAGATCATTTTGATTTAATTTTAAGCAAATTAAACCTACTAAGGGTATCTGTTTCTACTGAGTTCTTATGGTGTGTTATAGCAAGTGAACAGTTCCATTCTATGGGGCCGATTTATGAAAGTGCAGACGGACATGATCCTCTGTAGCTATAATGTCTGCCGCACATTGATAAATGTCAACAGCATACGCGGTCGGCATTTATCATTGCTTGTGCAATGCCGCCCCCTACAGATCTGCGGCCAATCGGGTATCAATCAACCCAAACGTATGCGATCCGGTGGATTGTTGTCCACCGCCTCAGAGCAGGTGGGCGAGTTAAGGAATAGCGGTCTTAACACTTGATGATTCGGCCCCCATTTATAAAATGATTTTACAAAATGCATTCATGCTTGCTGTTGCTATACGTAATAATGAAAAATAAAAAGCTCTATATTTCAATGATCTATAATCAATTAAATTGCTTTGAAATTAACATGAATGTCCGAGTAAACGATAGCCAATTTATTTGAATGCTATCTGACATTAATCTTACAAAAATGTATTTATCTAAGTTTGCTTGAGTTAATGTTTCTAAATATTTACTAACCTATATTTTAAGCTTCATGAATTAGTTTTAATGCTTGGTTTTGAATTCAGATTTAAATTGCATTAACACCTAAAGGAGTTTTAGGCTACCAAAACAATATTCTATCAATTTGTCATCTAGTTGGTAAATACCTGCCAAAGTACATCATTAATATTTCTGGGGAAAAAAGAGTGTGCAACAGATGTATTTGCCTGTAGGGGATAACAATTTCACTATGATTAATTATCTATACACACAAAGACCAAAGCTTACAATAAAAAAAGCAGATTTTCATTTATTTATTTAATTTAAAATTCTCATTCATGGACAAAAACAAAAACACTAATATTTTGACATCTGATGGTTCTTTTGCAGATTATACTCAATACATTAATTTAAAAGTGTTTGAGAATATTTGATTTTAGGTTAAATTTTGCTTGATACTTTGTAAAAATTGCTGCAGATGCAATAAGCATTTTCATCCTAATTACTAAATGCAGCCTTTGAAAGCTCCTTCATACAATAATATTTTAAAAACTAAATGATCTAAACTAATTGTTTCTTTTTTTGTTTTGTTTTTTACTTTTTCAATATTTGCAATTGTTGATTGAAAAAGCCGAGTTTTCTGGTTTGGTGGAATATACTTCTGAAATGAAGAAGAACACTCTGGGTTTCTATTAGCAGGAAGTGGAAGCAACTTATGCAACTTATGTCATCTTCTATAATGGGATTTTAAAAGTTTTCACAACGGTGAAAGTGTTCCATTACAATAATGTAGCCACAAAAAGTTGTGCAAATGGGAATGCGCCTTTATGACATGGATTTCAAAAGGAAACTTGTCTATGTAAATGGACTTCCCAATGAGATTGTGCCTTAGTGACTAGGCTATTTAATGGGTGACTGGGATATCAAACAGGATTGTGTCTTTGTTACCAGGATTTCAATAGCATAACTGCAAAAACTGGAAAATGCACTGTAGTAAACGGATTTGTCTTTGCGGTCACAAAAGAGCAATCCTGTTTTAAATTCCTGGTCACAAAGGCATAACCGTTTGATAGCCTGGTCACTAAGGTGCAATCTCATTTGAAAGTCCATTTATGAAGACAACTGTACTGTAACTGACAACCATGACAATGCAACTGTGATTTAGAAACAAACATTTACAGAAAGTGATTGTTTCACACCATTTCTGGATATTTGGAGTCCTGATCTAATTTTCCTGAACCTTATCTGTAATTATATCAATTACATAAACATATGTAAATGTGTGTCCTGCCCATTGCAGACTGACTATACAATAGTAATGAATGGACTTTAATGAATGAAGATCATGTATGCAAATACACCTCTAAAAAATGTTGTCTGCATCTAGCACTTTTGGAACATAAACAAATTGTTAGAATACTTGGAATGTCAAAAAGGCCAGTTTAAGACTTTATCAAGTGCATTTCAATGCTGTATTAGATAAGTGTAAAATGGTCTAAAAAAATCTGTTGAAAACTATCAAGAAAATAGATTTTGATCTGTAAGAAAATTTTGATGAGATGAAAATGTGCTTGTAGCTCTGATAAATAGGGAATTGGGATCACATTGAAACAAAAAGTGCCATTTTTACATCTGAAAATCTACGTTAAAAACAGATTGTGATTATCCCCAACTTCTAGAAATGGAATGCAACAATCTCTTTCTTTAAATGTTTGTTTCTAAACCACACTGGCATTTCCATGATTGTCATTTTCAGTACAGGTGTCAAAATAAATGGTATTTCAAATGGGATCATGCCTTCATGAATAGGATTTCATATGGGATTGCACCTTTATGGCTGGGATTTCAAATGTAATAACCTTGGCAGAGTGAGTTAAGAGGTTTGGAGCTCAGGTGAAGAGCTGTCAAACTTAATCCCATCTTGTGCATCTAAAAGGGGCCAGTGGAATAGGCTTCTTATTTGAACTACCCCATTTATTCATGATTGAGAAAACAGACACAAGGCAAGTTTATTGTACAGGAAACTGGAGTCAGATTTAGGAAAATTAATTAGGCAGCAGTAATGCCCACACTGGAGCTTGGTCAGAAGTTGTGCCCACTTTAGGGCCAAGGACAGGAACTGGAGTGCCCACTTGAGGGCCTAGGACAGAAGTCCCCACTCTGAGGCCGAGAATGGAGTGCACACTTGAGGGCCAATGCCAGGAACTGGAGTGCCTACTCAAGGGACAAGGACTGAAGTGCCTGCTCTGAGGCCTAGGACAGGAACTGGAGTGTCCAATTGAGGGCTGAGGACTGAAGTGCCCACTCTAAGTCTGAGGACAGGAGCTGGAGTGCATATTTGAAAGCTGAGGCCAGAAACTGGAGTGACGACTTTAAGGCCCTGAACAGGAACTGGAGTGCCCACTTGAGGGCCGAGGACAGAAACAGGATACTGATGCTAGGTAGACACCCTCTGCAGGGCTTGGGTACTGAAGTAGGTTACCAGTGCTTGACAGATGCCCTCTGTAGGGTGTGGGTACTGAAGCAGGATAGTGGTGCTTGGCAGATGCCCTCTTGAGGGCTAGGGTGCTGGAGCAAGATACCAGAGTAGAGATACTAGATACACTGGTAGCTGTGAATGGCAGAAAACAAGAGAATAGTTTGAAGACAAGCCATTGGTCAGATACCAGAAAGAATTCCAATCAGTCAGCAAACACATAGAGTATCTGGAAGAGTAGTCATTAAACAAGCCAAGTTCAGATTACCAGAGAAGCTGTCTGATCCTTAATCTAAATACAGGGGGGATCCAAAAGAGAGGTCAGGAGACAAGCCAGGTACAGGAGATAGAAGATACACCAGAATAACTTGAATACAGGCACAGGACAGAGGCACAAACAGAGTGTAAACCACAATGTCAGGGCAGGGAGTGGTCTGTGAGGCTGACTTTTATGGCAGTGCTGATGGGGTAATTGTCTGTAGTTCACAGGCAGGTGGATCAAAAAACCACAGCTAGTGCAGGCAGCAATTCACCAGGAACATCATCACAAGCCAGAGCCTATGGTGATGCAGCAACAGAACAAAAGGCGTGTATCCAGAGTCCCAGGTTCTATCCCAGGCACTACTCTGAGAAAATGTGATTGCTCCTTTGTGTTCACAGAGACAAAGAGGCCGATTTACCAAATGTCTGTCGGACCTAATCCGACAGGGCGGATCAGGTTCGACAGACATTGCTGAATGCAGAGAGCAATATGCTCTCCGTATTCAGCATTGCACCAGCAGCTCTTGTGAGCTGCTGGTGCAATGTCGCCCCCTGCAGACTCGCGGCCAATTGGCCGCCTGCAGGGGGTGTCAATCAACCCGATCATACTCGTGTTTCTGGCGAGTCTGAAGAAACACAGCCCTTCAAGCTCCATACGGAGTTTGATAAATGGGCCTCAAAGCCTGTTCACAATGGTTTCCAGTTTTTGCAGCTACATTCTGTCATAAAGGCACAATACTATTTAAATGCCCAGGCATGAAAATGTGCTTCCTTTTCAAAGCCTGATCAGGAAGGGATGGTCCTGTTTACACAACATTTTTGTGATTACAATATTGCAATTGAACGGTTTCACAGTTTACAGTATGAGAAAGATTGTGGCCACTTCCTTCTAATAGAAACCCGTAGTATTCTTGATTTCATAAGTATATCTCACCATAACAGAAAATTGAAGTTATGTGCAAAAATGCACTATAATGAATGTGGAATATGTATGCAGGCATCAGTAATCAGCTATTGTCAGAGCCAGATTTACTAATGTAAAAGTGCAACACACAAATTTTGCACAAATATATTTATGCTGCATTTTTACACTAATAAATGACATAAACACAAACTTAATTTTAACTGTAGATCCAGTTATTCTTATGCTGATAACTTTATTTAAACTATACACAGTGTGAAACTTAAATGTGTCAGAGATGCAGGGCACTAAAAGATTTAGGGGCCTATCTATCAAGCTCCGAAAGGAGCTTGACGGCCCGTGTTTCTGGCGAGTCTTCAGACTCGCCAGAAACAGCAGTTATGAAGCAGCGGTCACAAAGACCGCTGCTGCATAACCTGTCCGCCTGCTCTGAATAGGCGGACAGACATCGCCGGAAATCAACCCGATCGAGTACGATCGGGTTGATTGACACCTCCCTGCTGGCGGCCCATTGTCCGCGAATCTGCAGGGGGCGGCGTTGCACCAGCAGCTCTTGTGAGCTGCTGGTGCAATGCTGAATACGGAGAGCGTATTGCTCTCTGCATTCAGCAAGGTCTTGAGGACCTGATCCGCACTGTCGGATCAGGTCCGCCAGACTTTGTTAAATAGAGGCCTTAGTATCTTACTGTAAGCAACAGATATAAGTAGTTTGTGATGTTTAACTGTAGGAGAAGTAATGTTTAAAAAAATATTTTTTATTAAACAAAGTAACAAAAGCAATTTATATTTACCTATACTAAAAATGTTAACACGTGTCAGAAAATTAAAAGCAGTAAAACATATTGAGATCAGTAGTCTAGCCAATGGCGGACAGAGGGCCCTGGTGCAAGAATTTTTTAGGGGCCCCCCTATAAAAAAAGGTAACTCAATGGAGTGTGTGTGTGTGTATATATATATATATATATATATATATATATATATATATATATATATATATATATATATATATATATATATATATATATATATATATATATATATATAAAGTCCAGGGTGTGTGCACTCTCACAAACCATCCACAACTGCCAGGGTGCTATAAAATGGTAATAAAATGTTGAAATAAGCACTCACTGGACTTCAGCCGATGGTGACAGCAAAAAATACTCTTTAATGTGTGACGTTTTGGGACACAAACAGTCCCTTCCTCTGACAAACAACCAGTGTAAACAACAAACTTTTAAAGATCTTTGTGACACTCCCCCATTGTACACAGCCAATCCCAGCTGCCCATGTGCAAAACAACTTAGTGACCTCATCAATAAACATATTTATAATGTTGATACGTGTTCAGTGCATTATTATATAAATCCAAATAAATAGAAGTGAAAGATATTGTGTATTATATAATGCTCCTAAGTTGATCAGCAGTGATCCACCCTAAATAAGTATCTTAATACAAAATGAACTAACAACTTTATTATAAACAATGTCCTTTCTTAGCAACCAATAGGGATCTCTTGATCCTAACACTCCCTTCTCATCCTCCAATCATGTATCGGTGAGTGCTCATAATACTCACTCTATCCCCACCCTCCTTAAAACGTTTATCTATTAGCACTCAAAAGCTAAACCTGTACTAGGGACATACCCTAGCATATATACATATTGTATTGTATTGATCCGGTCCGTGATCACCCATGGATGGTATCACCTAGCCGCAGGCCACTGAACTGACGTACCAAGACCACGCCCCTTATGGGCGTAAATAAACTAATCATCATGGCTACTTGTCAAACAAAAGATGATATCACTAAACTGACATATCAAGGCCTCACCCCTTATGGGCGTATATCCACCAATCATCATATCTACTTGCCAAACAGAACCAAAATAAGATCATCATATCCTTATGCCTTCCCCCAGTGTCTGATCTCCTTACCCATTCTGGTCATAAGAGGGGGGCGTAAGTCTATGCACAATGATCAGTTACCATAGCAACACAAATAAACCTTATAAGCAACAAACCCGAAATCAACCAAAATAAGACCATCATATCCTTATGCCTTCCCCCAGTATCTGATCTCCTTACCCATTCTGGTCAGAAGAGGGGGGCGTAAGTATACACACAACGATCAGTTACCATAGCAACACAAATAAACTTTATAAGCAACGAACCCTTCAATTTTGTATCATCACCTCCATATTGGCCCTAGACAATACTTAATATATATCCTTACAAATAAAGTAACAGCAAGCTTATGTAATGCGACTAGTATATGTATCATGATAGTAAGAAATGATGTCTCCTGTACTTTGGCACCTTTGCTTAATCGGCAACAGTATACCAGCCCCACCCACTGTGGCATAAAGGCCAGTCGAAGCCCACACCATCTAATAGTGTGGGGGGTGTCAGCTAATTTGTTACTCTAAGGAAGCCTTATCATAGCAACCGCTCTTACAATACACGGCCAAACTAAAGTGCCTGTTGTACACAGTATGTAATGAAATCCATTAATGGAATATCGGGTCAATTATATGTGACCCTCTATATTCTATGTGTCCTCCTTATTAAACTCAAAGTGACAACCCTATTAGCCATAACAAAACATAAAAAATATGAGAATACACATAAACATTTGGGCCAAGTGAAAGATCGGTGGTCCTGATTCATAACAGGCCTCTTTATTTCTCCTAGCCCTGTCAGTTGTTAATCACTTATCACTGGTCCCTATAAAATAAACACCCATGACTAAAAATAACTCTAAACTTACAACTGTGTCAATTGGGCAGCCCTCTCAGTTCAGGTACAGATTTATTAAATGCAGATACATGGTTTAAGAAGTGAACTGAGAGGGCTGCACAATTGACACAGTTGTAAGTTTAGAGTTATTTTTAGACAATATTTTGTTTATTTTTAAACAATATTATTATTAATTTCAAACCCATAGATTTGGTGATTTTTTATTAACAGCCCCTATAGCTTTGCACATTGCAAGCATCACTCTTTACTTTTGTTTGGATATACTATATACTGGTACTCAGATGGTTTACTGTAGCCTATATGCTTAAAGAGTACTGTAAACCGGTATTGTGAATGCTTACTGTATCTGACACAACTATGTATAGCTGTAAACTGGTACTCGGGAAATTACTTCAGTGGGCACACTCAGGGATTACTGTACACTGGAATTGAGAAAATCCTCACTAGAAACAGTTATAGTTTTTATTAGAAGCATTTTTGCTTATGCAAAGATATTGCAAAAAAAAAAAGTTTCTATTCAAAATATAATGGCCAAAGAATAAAGCTGTTTTCCACAAAATAAAAACCGCTAGATTTAGAGTTTTGTCAGTAAAGACCTGCGGTGCTAACGAGCCTTTTTTTCCAGCGCACCCTTTAAACAACGCTGGTATTACGAGTTGTCTGAATGGCTGCGTTAGCCTCAGAAAAGTGAGCGTTGAGCCAAATTTAGCTCCACTTCAACCCTCAATACCAGCGTTGCTTACGGTAGCGGTAAGCTGGAAAAACGTGCCCGTGCACAATATCTCAATGGGGCTGAACTGGCTGAAAAAAAACCTAACACCTGCAAAAAAAAGCAGCGTTCAGCTCCTAACGCAGCCCCATTGTTTCCTATGGGGAAACACTCTCTAAGTCTACACCTAACACCCTAACATGAACCCTGAGTCTAAACACCCCTAACCTTACACTTATTAACCCCTAATCTGCCACCACCGCTATCGCTGACACCTACATTATATTATTAACCTCTAATCTGCCGTTCCGGACACCGCCGCAACCTACATTATAGCTATGAACCCCTAATCTGCTGTCCCTAACATCGCCGACACCTATATTATATTTATTACCCCCTAATCTGCCCCCCCCCAACATCACCACCGCCTACTTACACTTATTAACCCCTAATCTGCCGATCGGATTGAATCAGCCAATCAGATTTTTCCTACCTTAATTCCGATTGGCTGATAGAACCCTATCAGCCAATCAGAATTCGAGGGACCCCATCTTGGATGATGCCATTTAAAGGAACCGTCATTCGACGGGAAGTCGTCGGCCAGGATGGATGTTCCGCGTCGGAGGTCTTCAGGATGCTGCCGCTCCGCTCCGGATGGATGAAGATAGAAGATGCTGCTTGGATGAAGACTTCAATCGGATGGAAGACCTCTTCTGCCCCGCTTGAATGAAGACATCAACCGGATGGAGGACCTCTTCTGCCCCGCTTGGATGAAGAATTCGGCTCGGCTGGGTGAAGACGACTCAAGGTAGGGAGATCTTCAGTGGGTTAGTGTTAGATTTTTTTAGGGGGTGTTTGGGTGGGTTTTAGAGTAGGGGTATGTGGGTTGTAATGTTGGGGGGGTATTGTATTTTTATTTACAGGTAAAAGAGCTGATTACTTTGGGGCAATGCCCCACAAAAAGCCCTTTTAAGGGCTGGTAAAACAGCTGATTACTTTGTAATTTAGGATAGGGTAGGGCATTTTATTTTTTTGGGGGGCTTTTTTATTTTATTAGGGGGCTTAGATTAGGTGTAATTAGTTTAAACTTCTTGTAATTTTTTTTTTATTTTCTGTAATTTAGTGGGGGTTTTTTGTATTATAGTTTAGTTTATTTAATTGTATTTTAGTTTAGATAATTGTAGGCAATTTATTTAATTAATTTATTGATAGTGTAGTGTTAGATGTATTTGTAACTTAGGTTAGGATTTATTTTACAGGTAATTTTGTAATTATTTTAACTAGGTAGCTATTAAATAGTTATTAACTATTTAATAGCTATTGTACCTAGTTACAATAAATACAAAGTTGCCTGTAAAATAAATATAAATCCTAAAATAGCTACAATGTAACTATTAGTTATATTGTAGCTATGTTAGGGTTTATTTTATAGGTAAGTATTTAGTTTTAAATAGGAATAATTTATTTAATGATAGTATATTTATTTTGTTTAGTTTATATTATATTTAAGTTAGGGGGTGTTAGGGTTTGGGTTAGACTTAAGTTTAGGGGTTAATAACTTTATAATAGTAGCAGCGACGTTGGGGGCGGGAGATTAGGGGTTAATAATTGTAGGTAGGTGGTGGCGATGTTAGTGAGGGCAGATTAGAGGTTAATAAAATTTATTATAGTGTTTGCGAGGCGGGAGTGCGGCGGTTTAGGGGTTAATACATTTATTATAGTGGCGGCGATGTCCAGTCGGCAGATTAGGGGTTAATAAGTGTAGGTAGGTGGCAGCGACGGGTTAATAAATATAATATAGGTGTCGGCGATGTTAGGGGCAGCAGATTAGGGTTTCATAGGCATAATGTAGGTGGCGGCGATGTCCGGTCGGAAGATTAGGGGTTAAAAAATTTTATTATAGGGTTTGCGATGTGGGGGAGCCTCGGTTTAGGGGTGCCTAGGTAGTTTATGGGTGTTAGTGTACTTTATAGCACAGTAGTTAAGAGCTTTATGTTCCGGCGTTAGCCCATGAAACTCTTAACTACTGACTTTTTATTTGCGGTAGGAGTCTTGGCGGTAGAGGCTGTACCGCTCACTTCTTCCAAGACTCGTAATACTAGCATTAGGCAAATCCCAAAATAGGATACGCAATTGACGTAAGGGGATTTGCGGTAGCCTCGAGTCGCAGAAAGAAAGTGAGCGGTAGACCCTTTCCTGCTTGACTCTAAATACCAGCGGGCGTTAAAAAGCAGCGTTAGGAGCCCTTAACGCTGCTTCTTAACCCTAACACAGAACTCTAAATCTAGGCGTTAATGTCCAGCAAGTGATTTAGGAAAAGCAGTAGGTGGATTGTGAGCAGACCTTAGATTAGGCCCCTTGGCCTCATTAGCTCCTGTGACTATGGGCTTCCTTTACTAAACATCGTTAGCTACTTCTGAGCCCTTGCTTCCCGCAATGTCAGACCACTGCTTTTGACACTCTCTGCCACTTCTGAGTTGGCAGAGAGAAATCACCCCAAACACTTTCACTCAGGGTGATTGACAGGCCCTTCTCTTGCGCGAGTTTGTAATGATATATGGGCGATAGACAAAAAGCGAAGGCGTGCAGACATCTTCTTAGGTTGAGAAGCTTGTCCACACGACGATAAGTACATGTTATCCTAAATCTCCTTTTTAGACTTTAGGTCAGAACCTGTTGTCTACTGCCCAATCAGTTTTATGCCCAAACTTTATCCTAAGTCAGACCCATTGGACTGCAGTCTTTGTCAGTTTTATACCCACTCACTGATTTTCAGTCTGAACTAATTTATGAATTCATATATAATTACTGAAAAACAGTGTGTGCAGTCCCTGCTTTATACACATAAAGACACACAATGACACAATTATTTTATGCTAAAAATAAAACATATCTTCAATGTCCTTAATAATAACACAATACTTCACCCGGTTCGTTGAGGACTTCGGCCTGGTTGGGTGAAGAGGTCTCAAGGTAGGGTGATCTTTGGGGGGTTAGTGTTAGGTTTTTTTAAGAGGGGATTGGGTGGATTTTAGAGTAGGGTTGGGTGTGTGGGTGGTGGGTTTTAATGTTGGGGGGGTATTGTACTTTCTTTTTTCAGGTAAAAGAGCTGATTACTTTGGAGCAATGCCCCTCAAAAGGCCCTTTTAAGGGCTATTTGTAATTTAGTGTAGGGTAGGGCTTTTTTATTTTGGGGGGCTTTTTTATTTTATTAGGGGGATTAGATTAGGTGTAATTAGTTTAAAAATCTTGTAATCATTTTATTATTTTCTGTAATTTAGTGGGGGGGGGTTTGTACTTTAGATAATTTTATTTAATTTTATTTAATTGTAGTTAATGTAGGTAATTAATTTATTTATAGTGTAGTGTTAGGTGTAATTGTAACTTAGGTTAGGTCTTATTTTACAGGTACTTTTATATTTATTTTAACTAGATAGTTATTAAATAGTTAATAACTATTTAATAACTATTGTACCTAGTTAAAATAAATACAAAGTTGCCTGTAAAATAAAAATAAATCCTAAGTTAGATACAATGTAACTATTAGTTATATTGTAGCTAGCTTAGGGTTTATTTTGCAGGAAAGTATTTAGTTTTAAATAGGAATAATTTGTTTAGATTTATTTAAATTATATTTTAGTTAGGGGGTGTTAGGGTTAGTGTTAAACTTAGGTTTAGGGGTTAATACATTTAATATAGTGGCGGCGGTGTAGGGGGGCAGATTAGGGGTTAATAAATATAATGTAGGTGGCGACAGTGTAGGGGGGGCGGATTAGGGGATTGGGTGGATTTTAGAGTAGGGTTGGGTGTGTGGGTGGTGGGTTTTAATGTTGGGGGGGTATTGTACTTTCTTTTTTCAGGTAAAAGAGCTGATTACTTTGGAGCAATGCCCCTCAAAAGGCCCTTTTAAGGGCTATTTGTAATTTAGTGTAGGGTAGGGCTTTTTTTATTTTGGGGGGCTTTTTTATTTTATTAGGGGGATTAGATTAGGTGTAATTAGTTTAAAAATCTTGTAATCATTTTATTATTTTCTGTAATTTAGTGGGGGGGGGGTTTGTACTTTAGATAATTTTATTTAATTTTATTTAATTGTAGTTAATGTAGGTAATTAATTTATTTATAGTGTAGTGTTAGGTGTAATTGTAACTTAGGTTAGGTCTTATTTTACAGGTACTTTTATATTTATTTTAACTAGATAGTTATTAAATAGTTAATAACTATTTAATAACTATTGTACCTAGTTAAAATAAATACAAAGTTGCCTGTAAAATAAAAATAAATCCTAAGTTAGATACAATGTAACTATTAGTTATATTGTAGCTAGCTTAGGGTTTATTTTACAGGAAAGTATTTAGTTTTAAATAGGAATAATTTGTTTAGATTTATTTAAATTATATTTTAGTTAGGGGGTGTTAGGGTTAGTGTTAAACTTAGGTTTAGGGGTTAATACATTTAATATAGTGGCGGCGGTGTAGGGGGGCAGATTAGGGGTTAATAAATATAATGTAGGTGGCGACAGTGTAGGGGGGGCGGATTAGGGGTTAATAAATATAATGTAGATGGCGGTGGGCTCCAGGAGCGGCGGTTTAGGGGTTAAACACTTTATTTAGTTGTGGCGGGGTCCAGGAGAGGTGGTTTAGGGGTTAATAAGTATAATGTAGGTGGCGGCGGTGTAGGGGGGGGCAGATTAGGGGTGTTTAGACTCGGAGTACATGTTAGGGTGTTAGGTGTAGACATTACCATAGGAATTAATGGAATATCGGGCAGCAGCGAACATAAGCTTTCGCTGCTTTCAGACTCCCATTGATTTCTATGGTATCTGCGGCCTCCAGGGCGGTGGATTGAAAACCAGGTACGCTGGGCCAGAAAAGTGCCGAGCGTACCTGCTAGTTATTTGATAACTAGCAAAAGTAGTCAGATAGTGCCGAACTTGCATTCAGAACATCTGTAGTGACGTAAGCATCGATCTCTGTGGGACTGAGTCCGGCGGATCGTATGTCACGTCACTAAATTCTACTTTTGCCTGTCTGTAGGGTTTGATAACTAAGGTGAATCAGGCTCATCACAAATACGCTGCGGAATTCCAGCGTATTTGCGGTTGATGGCTTGATAAATACATGCCCTAGATTCTTGTCAGGTTGCTGAGGGGCTTTGTCATAAAGGCAAGATCATATATGAAAATGGTTGTTTTCCAATTTACCTCTGTTTTCCTGTGCTTTTTTGTGACCATTCCTAACTATAGCATCTACAGTTGTGTGAGGTGCCCAATAAATTATTTTGTAAACATCCAATGGGAGCGGCTAGCAATGCGGAAAAAAATTATTACAACCGCACTTGCAAAATGGTTTGCGTACATCTTTTTAATTGTGAAATATTCACATCTCTTTTGTTATGATAAAGTAGTCTTGCTGGATAAAATAAAGTTGTCTTCAGGGAGTGGCCATGAGCACTCCGGCGCCTTCTAGAGGCATGGGGGCCGAATTATCAAGCTCCAAATGGAGCTTGATGTCCCTGTTTCCGCGCGAGCCTTTAGGCTCACCGGAAACAGAAGTTATGAAGCAGTGGTCTAAAGACTGCTGCTCCATAACTTGTCCGCCTGCTCTGAGACTGCAGAAATCAATCCTCCTTATCCTATACGATTGGGGTGATTCACACCCCCTGCTAGCAGCCGATTGGCCGTGAATCTGCAGGGGGCAGCATTGCACAAGCAGTTCGCAAGAACTGCTTGTGCAATGATAAATGCAGAGAGCGTATGAATGCCGACAGAATGAATCACCTACATTATATGGAATTATAGAATCTTTTGCCCTGTATAGTACCTCGCCTCTCTGTTGTGTCTCAATATTTCAGAGATGATAAAGTTTTCATGCTTTTATTTTTCTTTTAAAAATTGTTTTCATTTGTTTGCTTTGCAAGGCTTTGGAGCCATTTTTATGATGTTGGTAGCCTTCTCAGTGGAACTTGTTCTCTGTAACAAAAAGTGAAGGTTACAAGATAGATGTGGGGCTATTGATTATAGTGGATCTTAAAGGGACAGTATACACTCATTTTCATATAACTGCATGTAATAGACACTACTATAAAGAATAAGATGCACAGATACTGATATAAAAATCCAGAATAAAACTGTTTAAAAACTTACTTAGAAGCTGTCAGTTTGGCTCTGTTGAAAAGGTAGCTGGAAAGCCCACTGCAAGTGGCAAATAAGACACTCCCCCCCTCCCCCTTCTTTTGCATATGAAAAGACCCTTTACACAAACAGGAGCAAGCTGGAGAAGGTAGCTGACAGTATTCACATAAAACTTTGGGGCTTGGTTAGGAGTCTGAAAATCAGAGCAATGTTATTTAAAAATAAGCAAAACTATACATTTATTGGAAAAAAAAAACTTTATGGGCTATATAAATAGATCATCTACAAAACATTTATGCAAAGAAAAAATGAGTGTATAATGTCCCTTTAAATGGAGAGTAATATATTTTGAGTTTTTGATATAAAATGTTTATGTGTAGTGAAACAACTTTGTAAAATATTTTCATTATTTATGTTGTTCCCTTTTCATAAAATTTCACTCTGAAAACAAACAAGCTTTGTTCAATCTAAGCCAATGTTTTTTTTATTATTATTAGCAACACTTTTAATAATAGGATTGATTTAATGAAGATGTAACTCTCCAGTTTACTTTTTTTAATCAAATTTACTTTGTATCTTTTGCTGAAACTTGAACTTGAAGCTCTTTTCTATGACAGCAAATGTGGTAGTCTCAGTAGTGTCCAAGTGCCCATAAGTCTTAAAGGGATAGTAAATTCAAAATGAAACTTTAATGGTTCAGACATTAAATGTAATTTTAAAAAAACTTTTCAGATTACTTCTATTATCTAATTCACTTTGTTGAAAAGCATACCTAGGTGAGGCTCAGGAGCAGCAATACATTACTGAGAGGTAGATGCTGATTGGTGGCTGCACATATATGCCTCTTGTCATTGGCTAACTTGATGTGCTCAGATAGCCCCCTAATAGTGCATTGCTACCGCTTCAATGAAGGATAAGAAGAGAATAAAACAAATTAGAAACTTGTTTAAAATGTTATGGTCTATCTGAATCATGAAATAAAAAAAAAATGTGTTCATGTCTCTTTAAACTAAAGGGATAGTCTAGTCAAAATTTAACTTTCATGATTCAGATAGAGCATGCAATTTTAAGAAACATTCTAATTTTTACTTCTATTGTCAATTTTTCTTTGTTCTCTTGGTATATATATTTGAAAAGGCTGGAATGTAAGCTTAGGAGCTGACCTATTTTTGGTTCAGAACACTGGGTAGCGCTTGCTGATTTCTTTCTTCATTTTGACACCAATCAGCTAGTACTACCCAGGTGTTGAACCAAAAATGGGCCGGCTCTTAAGCTTACATTCTTGATTTTTCATATAAAGATACCAAGAACACAAAAAAAATTGATAATAGGAGTAAATTAGAAAGTTGCTTAAAATTGCATGCTCTATCTGAATCAGGAAAGTTTAATTTTGACTAGACTATCCCTTTAAACACATAGCATAACATTGTTGCTGACATTGATGCAAACACTGTTGCCATATTGGGGTAGATTAGGCAAAGGCCGAATGGCCCTTGTTCCCCTTGTTTCCTTGCAAGCCTTCAGGCTCACCGGAAACAGCAGTTATGAAGCAGCGGTCTAAAGACCGCTTTTCCATAACTTGTCTGCTGCCTCTGAGGCTGCAGTCTTCAATCTGCCCAATCCTATACAATCGGGGCTGATTGACACCCCCTGCTAGCGGCCAATTGGACGCAAATCTGTAGGAGGTGGTATTGCACAAGCAGTTCACCAGAACTGCCTTTGCAATAATAAATGGCGACAGTGTATGCTGTCGGCATTCAGCGATGTCTGTCGGACATGATACGCTACAGCGTATCATGTCGGACAGACATTGGTGGTAAATCTACCCCATTGTGTTTAAGACATGTGCATGCTCAAGAGACTACAACAGTATGCTGTTATAGAAAAAAAGCTAAATTATATATATTTTTGACTTTCATGCCTCTTTAATTATCATGTTCATCATTTCATCATCACGATACAACATGAATAAATATTTGTATAATTAATAATAAACAAGTTTTTATTAAAACTAATCCCTTCATCTGATCTTGGCATAATTAGGTTCAGTGACATTTTCCTTCACATTTCAAGTCAGTTACAATTTGCTCATAAATATTGCAAGTTTCATTATTTTAAAACAAAAGAATGGCAGTGCTTTTACCCTGTTAAAACACAAATACTTGGACTGTGTTAACAAACACATCATTAATAATTTTGCAGTCGGCTAGAGGCCTATTTAAGGAGAAAAATACTTGTTTCGCCTGCCAAAAGTATTTCTCCTCTTCATGCCAACATTTCTAAGTAAAAAAAATATCTGTAACAAGTTCAGTTGGCTTACATGGTTTTCTATTTTCATAATGTAAAACATTCTTTTTTTGGAAAGGGTCCACTTACTTTTATTTGCTCCATTTCTTCCCAAAACTATAGGTAGTCTAAGCATTCCTTTTTTTACTTTCTCATTTCCAATGACTATTTTTGAGGTATTAAGAGCGCTGACATCAATGGTTGGTTATATGTTTCACATTTCTATTTCACTGACATTTCTATAATTGACTGGATAAACGGCAAGGAACTCTTGGCCAACACTTTTTTCCCATTTCATAAATTTTGGATATGAGTATATTTTTAATATCTCATAGATTCATATTATGCAGGCAACAAGATGACTTTCAATTCCAGGTATTAAGTAGAAATAGTTAAAGGATGTCTTTAAAATATCTATTTTTTATGTTTACTGTTTTAACTTGGACTTTCTTAGTTAAAGGTTTTTGCATATAAATCTGTCAAACTACTTTCTATTTAGAATGTTGGTCTTAAAAAAGTTCTTTGGTTTGACAGTTTTTCATACAGTCAGAGTTTCCACGTCCTATTAAACGCCACTTAGAATAAACGTTTGAATGCCGTATAAATAAGAAACCTCTGCCAGGACACTGAGTCTATTTTATGTTAAATGTCAAGAAAATAACTCTTGAAAAATAAAGATAACCTGCTTAACTATTTCTTTTAAAACCTATAGGAACAAAGCACAAAACTATGGTGGAAGCACGTAATGGAAGCGGAACAATTAAAGCTTTTCCACGAGCAGGAATAAAGGGCAGATTACCCATGAGCAAAGGAAACACAGGCCTCCAAAATAAAACATTTCACTGTGAAATATGTGATGTTCATGTTAACTCTGAGACACAGCTTAAACAGGTAAAGTGCATTATGCCTCTGATGATTCTATTAGAGGGCAATTTTCAAAATAATCAAATTAAATGCAATATTTGGTCATATACACTACTGGGCAAATGTTTTAGTATGCAACCAAAGTCATTCAAAAATCTTCTATGTAAAGAAGAACAAGGATTCCTGGAAGTTATGGTATGGCCCACACATTAAGTCTTTTTGGGATGATATGAAATGGCTAAAGCGACTAAGGCTGTCTAAATCCACAGAAAAACTGTGGTTAGTTCTTCAAGATGTTTGAAACAACCTACCTACTGAGTTCTTTAAAAAACTGTGGGCAAGTGTACCTAGAATAATTAATGCAAAGGGTGGTCACCTCAAATATTAGTTTGATTGAGGGGTTTCTTTTCTTCATTAACTTTGCAAATGGTTAATTGATAAAAAAAAATAAAAAATCCACACCTGCCTAAAATATTTGCACATTAGTAATAATCCTGTATTTCTTAAACCCAAAATAGACTTTTCTGATCTGTCATAACAAAGGACCTAAAATTGAGAGCTATGGCCCTTGGCTGGATACAAAGAGAAATAAATTGGTCTGCTATCCTTCATTTTGCATTTTGATCTTAAACAATATAGTTATGTGACCTTACACAACTTTAAAATAATCTGAAAATATAATATTTCCATTTTTTTTATTTTTAAAATGTAAACAAGACTAAAATTGCTTATTTTTGTAATCTATTTTGGTAACAATTAAAATTCTTTTAAAAGTTCACATGAGAGTCTGGTCGGTTCTATAGTGGTGAGGCTTGAAGATATTCTTGGGTTGAAGAACAATTCATTTTACATATGGTTTAGACCCGTGAGAAGAACTGAAATAGATCAGCCCACATGCAAACACTGAAAAATCTGACAGAAAAGTCAAAATGTAACATTTATGATTCAAAGTATACAATGTTAAACTACTTTCCAATTTAATTATATTATCACATTTGCGTTGTTCTCTTTATATAATTTGTTGAAGAGTAAACATAGGTGGACTCATGGGAGCACATGAGCATGCACGTATCTTTAGCAGTAGTGTTTGCAACAATTTTTGTAGCAATGTTATACATTATTGCTAACACTGCAGAGATAGACTGCTAAAGACAAGTGTACAAGCTCTAATGAGCCTAGCTAGGTTTACTCTTCAACAAAGGATATCAAGAAAACAAAGCAAAATTGATTACAGAAGTTGTTTAAAATTGTATGTTCTATCTCAATCATAAATGTTTCATTTTTACTTCACTGTCCCTTTAAATTTATGTTCTTCTGTACACTAGTATACAAAGAAAACACTAAGGCCTCCATGTACTAAACAGCATAGGGACAAACTTCTCAACTTGAGAATTTGTCCACATGTCAATGTGGCATATAGGCAGCAGATCCTGTTCGTCTGCTGCCCGTATGTATCATTACACACTCACGTGAGAGTGTAGTGGAAGGGCCTGTCAATAACCGCAAGCGAGTACGTTTAGGGTGATTTCTCTCCAAAAGAGGTAGCAGAGATTTTTAGAAGCAGCAAGCAGGCTCACATGTGTGAAACTGCCCCGCAATGGCTCCAGAGCGCCTTTCACTGCTTAGTACATGTAACCCATAATCCTAATTCATTAAACTCACTTATCTCTTTCTTAATGAAATATAAGTTTTATTCATTTTATACTTTGCATTTTATATTTTTATTTTACCAATCTCACATACACAAGAGCTGAAATAGCACAAAATCGATTTATGCAGCAAGCATATACCCACAAAGAAAATTAATTAATAAATTGTGGGTAACCCAAAAAAATAATTTAAAAACAAACCCAATTTAGGGCTAGATTGCGAGTGGCGCGCTATAGTTTGTGCGCCAGTGATATCAGGTTTTCGTTGCCATTTTAAGTGCTTAAAATGGAAATGAAAGAACAGTCTACGTCCATACTAGCTACATTAAAAAAGAAAATCCATATTCTTAACAATTACTTTTAATACCAAACAATAGCATAAAAAGTCTATCATTCAACATTGAAAATACAAAGCATAAAACCAAAAGTAAAGATAATAAACCAAAACAGTAGACAAATAACTATTAGATAATAAACAGTGTGGTGTTTTCCTTTTTTAAGAGACTTAAATGTTGACTAGTCTCTAGTTATATATATATCACCCACACTAAATAGTAAATAAATAACACACACATATTTATATTTTTTTTATAGGGAAAGTGTCTGTGAGAAAGTACTGAATAGAATGTATCTTAATTGACAGATGCTCTGATTTATTGCTTGGTCTCTTTTTATATTTGTGTCATTTGTCATTTTTGATACATTGTATTCAGTTTCTCAGAGGCACTGTTTAAATAATTGATTTTAAGTGTGTTAGAACTGGAGGGACGTCAATATTTAAATGGACACTAAACCCAGCCTGTAAGATTGTTACTTGATCAGCTCAGTCTCTCTCTATCTGACCTAATTATGGGAGATTAAATAAGAACAGTTTTTTTTTTAAATTTAAGATAAGCAAATCAAGAAATACATAATTAAAAAAGACAATAAGAAATCTCCTGGCCTATATTTATTACAGGGACAATATACTGTAAAATTGTTTTACCCTAAAGTGTTATAATACAAACAAGATAAGTCTATACACTCTCACCGGGTTACCTATATGCTTCCCAAAAAGATCTGATATCTCCCAATAATCAGAAAAGACAAAAGTAATACAAAAGGAGAGGGGAGCTCTAAAAAAGCTAGGTATAAAGTGAACAAGGAGTAATATATATAAATAAAATGTAATATAATCAACTATGTTATAAAAGAGGAAATATTAAAAAGTGTATAATTAATGTGTGTATGATGTGTTAATCAGATGTGCTTACATTATAATGTGCAGATAATGTGTAAATAGGAATGTGCATACATATTAAAATGTAAATGACGCAGATAAACAACAAAAACAGGTTAAAAGAAAAAAGAGGTGGCCACAATCTCAAAAGTTAAAACCAATTAGGCATGAGCGTATGAGGAAAAAAAATAAAATATATAGTCAGCGAATAACGTCACTAGTTTGTAAAGCGTTCACTAGCTTGTATAAGTCCACTTGAAGGAGATAAAATGAGGTTGGATTCAAATACAGAATAATGGGTATTAGTTCATCTGATTCAAATTATATCCCACAGCATTGATAGCAAGCCCCCACTCTACCTCTTACCGGACCTCCGTATGATATTCAGTATTGCTCGTGTGTTCATACAGACTGGTAGTTCAGGATTCTGGTGGTGTCTTAGTTCAAAGCTCCAGTGTCTGTACACGCAGCTTTCCGATCACGTGACTGATTTACAAACTCAGTGATTGGCTGTCATACGGGTAACCTCAAAGGGAGTTCCGGGGGTTTGCAGGGGAATCCTGTAGCAGTATCGTAGATAGAAAAATGGTATAGTGCACTAATACCAATAGCATCCACAGTAGATGTCTCTTATTACGCGTTTCGGTGCTGACTCTTGCACCTTTATTAAAAAGCTTCATACAAGTGGATGCTGTAAGTTCAGTAGTCTCCTCATCTCAGTTGGGATATTCCTGGTAGCTAGTTAGTAATCAAAATGTTTAACTCCTTAATGGTTTTCATTCTCATACATTCATGTTACCAAAAATATATTGTCTGCAAAATCTATTTACTTCGTTTTCAAAGTAGAAATACATTCTTATGATAAAGAGCTATAATAAATTAAGCTAGATTAAATAAATAGTAAAAGGATATAAAAAGGATATAAAAATATGTGCTAGTAACTTAATAAATGACAAAATAACAATTCATATTGATTACATTAGTAACCAAACAGATATAGTAACCTAACGAATATATTCTAAAATTAGTTAACATGAAGATGTATACTAATAAATATAAATAAGTGTTAATGTGAGCAATCTGTCTGTAACCAAAATATATCTATGACCAAATATATCTGAATCTTTATAAGACTGTATTCCACATAATCAGTATTATTTATAGTAAGAAGGGGAAACTTATATAAAATAGGATTTATTCCAAAAATGTAATTTATTCCAAAATGCATTATTACAGATACTCCCTGGATTTAAATAAAAGGATTAAGATCAAAGTCAGCATTTAGCCCATTGGGTGATAAGGATTTAAATTTGAATATTAATTCTGCTTCAGCGAATAGTAGATCCCTTTCAAGTAATTCACCTCTATTCCTAGTTAGTTTTTTTTACAAACTAGCGATGTTATTCGCTGACTATATATTTTATTTTTTTCCTCATACGCTCATGCCTAATTGGTTTTAACTTTTGAGATTGTGGCCAACTCTTTTTTCTTTTAACCTTTTTAATATAGCGCTGTTTTTGTCATTTATCTGTGTCATTTGCATTTTAATATGTATGCACATTCCTATTTACACATTATCTGCACATTATAATGTAAGCACTTTCTGATTAACACATCATACACACATTAATTGTACACTTTTTAATATTTCCTCTTTTATAACATAGTTGATTATATTAAATTTTATTTATATATATTAATCCTTGTTTCACTTTATACCTAGCTTTTTTAGCGCTCCCCTCTCCTTTTGTATTACCTTAAAGTGTTTCCAATTACTTTTTTTTTTTTACCAATTGCAGAGTATAAAATGTATGATAATTTGCTTTTTAAGGTTTATTTGTGTATATGAATTAGCTTATTTTGTGTTTTGAAGCCACAACCTAATAAAATGGGTTGAGCTTGTAGATAAAATCAGATCTCATTAGTTTTTCACATTGTGTACATATACATGCTTCTTTAGCTTATATCTGTCCATAAACCAAAGACCAATACTTGGAGAGAACAATTTTATATCTTCTATACCCCACTGGGAGTGTAATTTCTTCTGCTGGCTGTGTTTATACAGCTTATCTATTGCTTGGACCTAAAGCCAGAAACTTTCAGAAATAAGTGGAGATACCACAGGCTAAATCAACTTTTCAAATGCCAATATAAGGATAAATAAAATACTTCAAAAAAATGTAATACACTCCAGCAGGTAAAGTGGATCATTGGGAACAAATTACAGGGGGGGGGGGGGGATGTGTACATTTGTTTGGGATGCATGTGTGTATGTACATGTATGTATGTAATGCTTGCACATACATATACATGTGTATGTGTATATATATATATATATATATATATATATATATATATATATATATATATATATATATATATATATATATATATATATATATATATGTGGATGAATACACTGGCTGGTTAGTTTATGGTAGATACGCTTTTCTGACATACACACACATACATATATACACACGTCGATTTTCCCTAATTTTTATATTTTTAATTTTTCTTATATATTTTTTGATTCTTCATTTTTTACCTATTTTTATATGTATCTCTCTGACCCAATATAACATATGTGTACATATTTTTGTATTTTTGTATCGGACTGTTTATTTATTAATTTTCCAAATTAATTTTTCAAAACTATGATTTTTATCAATATTTTGATCAACCGTTTTAAAAAAAAAATTTAATCTCGTACTATATAAACTATTGAATTGTGAACTTCACTTGTTTTTCTTATAGCTTTTTATAATTTTATATTTTTTGATATTGCCACCAATAATTTTTACACATTTTGACATTGTCAGCAATTTTAAAAGAAATTGACATATACTCTTACTTTTGTAAGTCTCACTTTTTTCTTTTTTTCTTTCAATAAGTCTCAAAAGAGATCTCCTTCATAATAACTAGTCTCACTTTAATATATATATATATATATATTCTGTATGTTCACTTTCTCAAAGTAACCCTATGCTAAGATGTTAAATATCTTTCACATCACTTAACTTTTTTTCACATTCTTCCCATAGTTGCGCTAATTTTCCTCCACGCAATTCTCTTTATTGATTTTATTTAACTTTATTTAAACTTATTTATTTTTAACAATTTCATTTACTCTTACTTTATTAGTCTTACTCAAATACACTTACCACACGAATTCACAAAGTTAGCAAGATAAATGTATTGCTTTACATTTGACTCTATTTGTTATATTAGTATCTAGTTTTCTCTAGATGAGCTCTTATTGTTAATAATTATTTTTCACACACTTACACCACTTATACTAGGTAGTAACTATATTAGCGAAATGCACTATACATTTCTTCACATATTCCTATTCTTACTGATATTCACACTTTATTTGTTATTCATTTTTGAAACTAAATACCATAATAATCTTTCTTTTAGATGGAAGTAAAGATATGTTTAATGTTTAAGACAAAAATAAAGTATTATTATAACATTGAAGACACTTTTGTATAAAATCTGTATATAAAGAGTTAAAAATCCTTCACAGTGATAATCACCTTTCCCACACGCTGAGAAGAATTACAGCTTTAAGATTGGTCGGTTTCAAACACAAGCACAACCAATGGGAGAATTCCAAACTATTAAAATTTGGACTGTTGTAAAAGTGAGCATCTTGATAAAAGCCGGTATGGCTGAAACGCGTAGATCTGCTCTTTTGAACTACTTATACTTTGAAAACACTCATACTTTTAAATAACTGGTAGTAGGACAGGTTTATTGAGTCAATTTGTGATACACAAGTGTTCTCTGTATGTATAATCCCTGTCCCAGAATCTACCAATCATTTTGGACACTCTGACAGAACGGCTCCTGAACAGGTGCAGATCTGTTCGCTTGAACCATCTATACTCATAACGAAACTGGCAGTAAGTCAGGTGCATTGAGTCACTTTGCAAGATATGAGTGTTCTCTGTATGTATAATCCCTGTCCCAGAATCTGCCACTAAAGTTTTGATACTCTGACAGAACATCTCCTGAACAGGTGCATAACATTCCACGGACCTTTGGAGTGTACAATCTATACCGCTTACAGAAATTTCTTAAAGTTATTTAAATATCCTAAAGTGGACGGATACCTTTCTTTGTTTTCACACAGCTAATCAGAGTTACAAACCAACCGGAGCTGATAATTTCACATTGCCTATATTTTTGGCCCAAAGCCATACTTGTTATTTGCAATTACCGCCTGTATACTCTATAACAGATGCATATAGAAAAAAGACTGGATTAAAAAGGTACCGCATTCTTTTTTAGATGCAGAGTTCACCTGGAACATGCAGTATACCTTTTATGAACCTCTTTGAAGTTTTATTGGCGAGATATATGCCTGGTAACCTTATCTACTTTGAAGTTACCTTAACTTGTTTATTTATTTTCTGTTAGTAGTGCTTCATATGTTTTATAGCTTCATATGTTTTTAAACTTATTGTACTAAACCTATTGTACTAGTTTTATTGCACTAGCAATATTTTATCATTAGATCTTGATGTCGGCATCCATTTATCTTATTGTATATTGTTTATTTTAACCATTGATTCTGTTTTTATAAATATACCATTACATTTCATATCAACATATCTTATATCCTTTGAGTATTATACTCTTTACCACTGACATACATATTTGTATTATTTGTATAGGAGATCTCTTTCTGCTTTTCTAGAGCTGTCCCTATTTTATTTTTATCTTTTGTATTTTTTGGTTTACAGGATTGGAGGACTGTTTACTATATAGGGAATAGCATAGAGAGAGTCTACCTAGAATCTTGTATCTTAAATATTTGTTGTCCTTTTGTAAAGAAAATACTTGTAAACAATTTAATACACAAATAAATTAATGTCACCAATAGGTAGTTATTACATACAGTTTATATATAATATGATTCACACCAATGAGATGTCTAATGGTATCAGTGCTTTTCTGTGATTTCTCATGGATATTAAATTTGTAGGTAAAAGTTTTTATACCACTGTATGTATCGATGTGACATTCCTTCCTATAAGAACATTTTTTTCTGTTTAAATTATGTTACCATATTTTTTTTCCATTTTTATTAAAGACCATAATAAAAGTTATGTTTTAACAAAAATTAGCCATACTGTGTTTATTAGTTCAAAGTTAGATGATAAGTTAATTGCAATTATATGATAAAAAAATTATTACTAGGGGATATCTGTTACTTTGTTGGCGTTTTGTCTGCCTTATCATCCATATACTGCTGCTCTGGGCCTCCAGGTTGTTGCTGAATCTGGTTACGCATTTTAAGGAAGGTTAAAGGAGCACTAAATGAATACTTAGCAAATACACAATAAAAAGACAATGCAAGAGCACTTACTTTGAATTTGAAATGAGCAGTAGAATATTTTCTGGCAAATGTCAATGTTAATCCTATTTTCTCTCCCTTGTACCATGTGACAGCCATCATCCAATTACAAAATGCAGATATATACTGTGCAGTTTTGCACATGCTCAGTAGGAGCTAGCACCTCAGAAAGTGTGCATATAAAAAGAATGTGCATGTATATTGAAAAGTTTCTTTTAAATTGCATGCTCTATCCGAATCATGAGACTTTAATGTTGACTTTAGAAGCTCTTTAAAGAAACAAAAATTGCATATAAATCACTTTACCAACCCAAATATTGAAATATTGTATCCCACATAAGACAGAATATCAGTTATTACTGGCAGTAAATTAGAGCTTACTTGTCACAGTAATCGAAAATCATTTAATTATTTAATCTATACTAAACACTACTGTTGCCAAAACACAACTGCATTTGTTAGCACAAAAAAACAGGTGTAGGGTTCTTTATAGTGAAGGAAAAATAAAGTATGCTATAAAAATAACGCTTCATAGTCGGTGGTAATGTTCTTCCAATAGATTTGTAAAGCTCTGATAACAATAGTGTGTACTTCACATGGTGTATTTTAAAGTGCATCAAAACTCTGAGCATTGATTATTTTTTTCAGTCTTTCACACATAGTGCAAACTTTTGCAACATTATGTACTTAAAGGGACAGTCAACACAAAAATAGTTTTAACATATATCTATAAAGTTGCTCTAGCTCGTTTTCCCAAATATATGCCAGTTTTTAACGATAATCTGTTTTCAAGTTAAATCACTTACTTTTCCCCTGGCTTTCATTTTAAAATGTCTGTGTAGCTCCACCTCTTCATCATTAAAATCCTGTATTCCCTGTAATTGTTCTAAAGTTACTCATAACCGTTTTTGTGCATACGCAATGCGCCTATTGTACTCGGGCCACTTTTTCACCCAGGAACAAAAAAAGCCTGTGTATGTGTGATGCAGGGGAAGTCACTCCCCTCAACTCCAGAAAGAAACGGAGAGTCTTGCAGTCTGTGAAGAGTTAGCTGCTCCAAGTGTTTGCCCTGTGTATGCTGCAGCCAAATCAAGTTAGAATTGTTACCTGTTATAGTACAGCCTGAAGTTGAGACCTGAGGAATTAAACATCTGATGACATTTTTCTTAAACAAGACACAATAACTTTTAGAATTTTCCCTTTCTCATATGTAGGGCTTTATTCTACAGCCTCGAGATTGAAGATGTGTTGACAGCTCATTGTCTACTTTCTGCCCATCTACATGTTGCAGTTTGTTCAATTACTTTTATATATAAATTAGTTTTTAATGATGTCACATTTATACAGTATATGTCTCTCATACACACAGGATGTGTGCTTTTTGTGGACCATATTAGTACTAGCGAGGATGAGATGGATAAAGCTAATCCAATACATAAGCTATAGTCATAACTTAGGTGAACAGGAACTTTAGGTAAATCAATGATATAAACACATGAGAGACACCTAAAACATGCCAATATACAGACCAAAATCAGATATGTAATACATACAGTGGACTATACATACGCTAAAAAATGTAATGTATCCTTGTCAGCAATCCCAAACCAACAGCAAATATATAATGTATAATCTGTAAAGACCAAAGTGAGGTTTGCAAGCTCATATCGTCCACAAAAAGAACCGAACTGCAGAAGTGTATATCCTGTGTGTATGAGTGACATAGACTGTATAAATGTGACATCATTAAAAACTAATTTATATATAAAAGTAATTGAACAAACTGCAACATGTCAACACATCTTCAATCTCGAGGCTGTAGAATAAAGCCCTACATACGAGAAAGGGCAAATTCTAAAATTTATTGTATCTTGTTTAAGAAAAATGTCATCAGATGTTTAATTCCTCAGGTCTCAACTTCAGGTAACAATCCTAACTTTATTAGGCTGCAGCATACACAGGGCAAACACTTGGTGCAGCTAACTCTTCACAGACTGCAAGACTCTCCGTTTCTTTCTGGAGTTGAGGGGAGTGACTTCCCCTGCATCACACAGGCTGTTTTTGTTCCTGGGTGAAAAATGGCCCGAGTACAATAGGCGCATTGTGAATGCGCAAAAAACGATTACGAGTAACTTAGAACAATTACAGGAAACACAGGATTTTAATAATGTCACGGATGACGAAAAAAAGGGCAGAGCTACACGGACATTTTAAAAAGACAGCCGGGGGAAAAGTAAGTGATTTAACTTGAAAACGGATTATCGTTAAAACTGGCATATTTTTGGAAAAAATTTGCTAGGGCAACTTTATAAATATATGTTAAAACTATTTTTGTGTTGACTGTCCCTTTCAACCTATTTACCCTTAATTGAAAACGTTAATACATTTTTAACACCATGGGGCCCATTTATCATGCTCTGGATGGAGCTTGAGGCCCCGTGTTTCTGGCGATTGGCCGCAAATCTGCAGGGGGCGGCGATGCACCAGCAGTTCACAAGAGCTGCTGGTGCAATGCTGAATACGGAGAGCTTATTCCTCTCCGCATTCAGCGAGGTCTGTCGGACGTGATCCGCACTGTTGGATCAGGTCCGACAGCCATTTTTTAAATTGGGGCCAATATATATTAGATGATTCAGAAAGCATTTCCTTTTCTGAACCACATAAAAAAAAATATTACCATATTTATTTTTATATAAAAGATTTACTTGGTTATTCAGCCCAGTATGTGTGCATCTACTGCATTGTGAAATTAAGTTTAATACTACTGAAAAATACATTGATTTTGAATTTGTTTTTGAGGTTTGGTTACATACAAGAACTAGTAATATTCATGTAAATACTGTTTCTGCTCCTGTGTTACTTTGAGAAAGTGAAGTACAAAATCAGTAGGTAATATTATTGGAAAGTATATTTGCTTTCATCTACATTTTGCAATCTAATTTGTGTGCTTACATAAAGGGACACTGCATAATGACTTAAATCTTGTAAAATGACTTGGATCAAGCCCTAACCTTGAGGATACAGGGCTGTATTTACATAATCTGTACCTACATTTGTTAGTTTGTTACTTGGCAACCTCATGCTTTTTCATTCCACATTTGCCTGATAATATTAAAGTGATTTTAAATTCTGCAAAACAGCTTTACTTATTTGTTAAACTGTGAAAAAATCCAGGATCATAGCAAGCTTAAAATCACTGCATTTATTTAGAACTTGCAAACAACAGTAGATATATTAAAAACAGACAGAGTAATGCTCCTATCTAAAGCATTTAGTTTGTATTCACCTTAATCATAGAGTAAACTTAAACAAAATCCTTCTTTAAGGGAGGTGATTCATATAGTGCTGAGCCGTGATTAGAGAACTCAATATGTTAGTATGGATGTTGCTCATTCATCCAAGAGTACATGCTTCCTGATGTTTATCACTGCTCTCATTTCCCCTGGTTTATATATATGGCACCCTTGCTGATATAGGGCACGCTAAATATTTGTTTTGCTTTTGTGCAAACACCGCTAAAAGTAAACTTTTAATGAGGAAGGAATAGCGCTCCTATTACCCAATGCACGCTGTCGCTAACATCTAGACTTTAGATAGAGCTACCAAGTTAAAGTCTTCTCCCCAAAGACTTTAATGGAGCATGCTTTAAAATAAAGAAAATAAAGACTAACACTTATCACTTCCATGCTAACCTGACACTGCATTAGACCTACAGCTCTAAGACCATAAATATTTTACATTCCAATGTTCTTCACATAAAATATGTGTTCTTTTTAATATTAAATATATGTTTCTATATATCTGATGATTTTTTTTGTAAAATATAGAATATACAACAGATATGAGTACACCCCTGTGCATAGTAAGTGTATGTTGTAGCCTAAAATTTTGCTGTTTGCTGTATTGGACCCCTGTTTTGCTGAATAAAAGTCTATTTTAAAAATATTGGAAGCTGGAGGACATTATTCATTTTTTTTAGCACTTCCCAGAGTTCTTCTTTAGATTTAGGTTGACTTTTATTTCTTTCTTTGTCCAGGTGATCCCATACTTCCTCTATAATATTCAGGTCTGGACTCTGTGGAGGCAGTCCATGACTGTCAGTGTTTTATCAGCTTGTTTTCTCTCTAAATATGATTTCATTGCATTAGCAGTGTGCTTGGGATCATGATCATGGTGAAAAATAAAACCATTCCCAATCAGGCGCTTTCCAGAAAGAATGGCATGATGAATTAAAACCTTTTCAGCATTCATGATCCCATCAATTCGGACAATATCACCAACACCACTGGCAGAAATGCAGCCCCAAACCAGGACAGACCCTCCACCATGTTTCACTGAAGGCCTGCAAGCACTCATTCTTCCATATTTCTCCAATTCTTCTTCTCAAATGTTGTTGAGGATTTGACCCAAAAAATTAAAACATGGATTTCTCACTCCATAATACTCTTTTCCGCTAATCTTCATTCCAATCTTTGTGAGCTTTAACATATCTTAGCCTTTTCACCCTCTTCCCTTTCAAAAAAAGTGGTTTCATGGCTGCTACCCTTCCATAAAGACCATATCTGATCAAGTTTCTTCGGACTGTAGAAGGGTCAACTTGGCATCCTGACGAAGCTGCCAGATGCTGAGCCAGATCCTTGCTGGTCTCTCTTGAAATGAAACTCTGAGAAACTTCTTATCTGATTTTGAAGTTTTCTTGGCCTTCCAGTACTTTTTTTGTCCTTGACTTCTCCTGATTCTTCACATTTCTTTATAAAAGATTGAATACCACATCTTGAGTATCCAGTTTGTTTGCTGATTTCACTTTTAGAGTGGTCTTGCTGATGCAAAAGTATGATTTTATCTCTGTTCTTTGGCATTTTCAATGGAATGATGGGATTGAAAGTTGGTCTTAATAGCAAGCTTCCAAAGAATTAAACTTATACCACATGTGTATGTAATACTCAAGCCTTTCTTGCACAAACCTGGTGTAATAGACCTTTTTCACTGCAGTTATTTGAAATAGAAGGACAAATACAGGTGTTAGCATTAATTAGGGTTCCATTCCATTTAGGTTTATGGGAGTCAGGTTCCTGCTATTTTTCAAGTGTAAGTGGAGGTCATACTAAATACTTACCACTTTAGACTAGAAGCTGTTTTTTTCTGATTTTCTTCTGTTTTTTAATACTGCATAAAAATATCCCGTATTTTCTGGTTGTATTCTAATAAAGAGACTGAGAAATAAATATATATGGTCATTATACCATTGCTAAAACAACAAATCTAATTGGGACCTAAGACTTTTGCACAGTACAACATTTTAAATTATGGGGAGGTGAAAAGTGAATTTAAAATCCTCTGCTAAGCAGTGCACACAATTTAAAGAAAATAACTCATTTTGTAGCTCATTTAGCAGATCTAAACAAGTCACAAGGCTTGTTTATCCCACAGAAAACCCATGGGTACACTGTTTCCAATGCAGCTAAGGATTCTGTGTAAGACATGCAAATGAGGTTCACAATGACTCACTCTTCTACTTCAGTTGTTTTTTCTGCAAATTCCCTTTATGCCAAAGCCTGCTGTTCACACAGCTTTTAAGCTTAGCTAGGGTTTGTACAGTGATTCAGACCATCCCAGTATCATATTATGCCACAAATAATCTTTTACTAATTTGGTGGCATTTGCTGATATCCGTTGTCAAAAAGAAGGCAGTCAGACTTAAACACAGACTTCAATGCTTGCTGGTCTTTAAATATTTTTTATTTAGTAATTTATGTATTTTTTTAATTTTATAAGTATATTTACTGTAGTATTATGCCAGTTATGAATGTATTAAAATAATTACCTAAAGCAGTATTTATACTGGCAAAGATAAACACTGTGATGATTCTGAAAAAAACAACAAATGATAATACATAAATACTTGTTTAACATACATTTATTTCTATTGCAGCAGAATTTACATAACTTATTTTACAAATATTTTTTATTTTGAAGCAAAACTATTTGATTGACTTGATGCTGTGATTTTATGGTTTATATGTATTAGTTCATAGTCTTTTACAAACTAATTTAATCTATTTTAATCTGTTTAATTATTTTTTTATTTATTATTTCTTACAGCACATTAGTAGTAGAAGACACAAGGACAGAGCTGCTGGGAAACCTCCTAAACCTAAATATAGTCCCTATAATAAAACACAGAGGGGAAGTACTCCACTTGGGGTGAGTAAACTGTTTAAAAAAACAAGTTTTTATTTTTTATTTTTTATAATATGCTTGCCTAAAGCAAAGAACAGCCACAAATATTTAATTAAAGGGATACTTAAGTCAGAATTAAACTTTCATGATTCAGATAGTGCATGCAATTGCAAGCAACTTTCCAATTTACTTCCATTAACAAAATGTGCACAGTCTTTTTATATTTACACTTTTTGAGTCACCATCTCCTACTGAGCATGTGCAAGAATTTACAGAATATACTATATGCATTTGTGATTGGCTGATGGCTGTCACATGATACAGGAGGAGTGGAAATAGACATAACTTTGAAATTTGTCAGAAAAAAAATCTACTACTCATTTGATGTTTAGACTAAGTGCTATTGCATTGTCTTTTTTATCATGCATTTGTTGTTATGCAAATCTACTGTATTTACTGGTCCTTTAACAAATATTTATTTAAAAAATATTACACTCAAACAGGCCAGTGTAAATTTAAAATAATAACTATTATCAGTACAAAACTTTTAAATGTTCATGGATGGCTAGTCTCCATGTACTTTTTAAACCATTGTACTAGTAAGTTATTATTTTTAACATGTGCTATCCCCTTTGATTGCAAAACTTTAATCTTTTTTGCACCTTACTAATTATATAGTCCTACTCCTGATTCTATTGTAGCTCTTTTTAGGAGCCAGTTTATCCAGAGGGGGTGGCTTCCCAAATTTACACATTACATTACATTAAAAAAAGTTATTGTTTTTAACATGCGCTGTGCCCTTTGAATGCAAAACTCTTATCTGTTGAAGGTAATAATGTGGCTTACTTATGTCATTTTGGTTTTGCAACTCACTGAATGTTGGGAGTTTCTGTCCTAAATCCCGATGTGAAGGTAGTTATTTGTAAGTGCATCCGAAACCTGTGTCATCAAATATCAATAAAAAATATTAACACATTACAACATTTTGAGTTTTTAGCAATACAAAGTTATTTTCAGAAGACACTTTAAAGTACATTTACATACATAATTACATACATGTACATTTAAAAAAAAAAAAACCAGCAACATATATATATATATATATATATATATATATATATATATATATATATATATATATATATATATATATATATATATATATACATACACTGTATATATTAGTTTTGAACATTCTTATTGAGATGATTCTCTTTATATTTTCTTTTTATATTTGTATATTCCTTTGCTCCTAAATACAGTTTATCAATTATTTTAATAGAGTGAGTGACAGATATAATTATGACCAATTTTATATTTAATATTATTTTAACATTCATGAGTACACCTTGATGATACTTTACTAATAATGTAGCATTTATATCCTATTGTGAGCATTATGGGTAGATTGAGATGTTTTATTTGTTACATAAACTAGTATTACGTTTGGTTTTGCTTATAAAAAGCTATTTAAAATAAAAAAAAAAAGAAATATCCTTTTTTTCTTCTTCTAAACATCCACTTATAGAAGTATGGATCTGTTTATATTTTATAAAAGTTCCTTTGGTAAACTGTACAGAGGATTAAATAATTATTTAGTAGACTTGAAGCTTCACATTAGCAACTCCTTTGATAGAAATTATCTTAAAAGAACATCTTTTCAATGTTCGCAATCATCCTATGAAAGTAACTACAGCTATTAAAACATCCTGCATATAAGAATGGATTTTTGTCCTCCAGGGTGATTCACTGTAAAATTGAGATAAGCGCTCTGTAAAGGCATTTTCTCTTATCTAAATATAACATGTCTGCTGAAAACAGTTTTCATGCTTATTTTATTTAACATATCATATTTTTTATTTTTAATCTATTTTTTCCTTAGCTAATATAACGAAGACACATTTATTATTTTATAAACATTTCTTACCTCAGCTATATCTCTCTATCCAGGGAATTCCCATTTCAATTTCCCTCCTAATTGCTCTTTTCATTTTACTTCATTCTTCCCCAGGTACTTTTCCTTCAACTCATAACTTGTTCATTAATCTTAAAGAAAAGACTGAATATGTCATAGTCTTTTTGCAATATTTTACTTGGAAAACTGAACTATTTATTTTATTAAATATAAATTTGTAATATTTTTAATGCAGGGATAAAAGAAAAATATTTCTAAAAAGAAAATAGAACACATTTTATGCTTGTCCACTAAAATGCTTAATTGGTATAAAATAATCAAGAAAAGAATAATAAATTCCATAAATGCAATCAATTGAAGAATACTGGATATGATGAGTCACTGGAAATTGCTGGTAACTTACTCAATGTATGTTAAAAAAAAAGTGTTTTCGATGCAGTTTAATATATAGGCACATTGTCACATCAATGTGGTTTGTGGATATAATTTAATTCAGACCAGCAGGGATACTGATGGCAGTGGTCAGTAGGATTCACATAGCTCGAAGAGGCAGGAGAAGCGCATCCAAGACAGCCAGGAAATATGTAGATGTTACAACCTGGAGTCATGGAGCAGAGCTAGGATCAGAAGCAGGCAAACATTCAGCAGTAGATCAATCAATTTCTGGACAGATGTTTAGTTTGTTCTTAAATAATATTAGCGTCATTTACCCAGCATGTTGCTACACTGGTCTGGGAAAAGCAGAGATTTTGCAGTTGTGACATTTGTGAATCTGGATAACGTTTGTTTGCAACCAATGGACAGATATGTTAGGTGAGATGGAATGTCAGAGTGTACATAAGAATTGATACCTACTGTTGTAGAATAAAAGTCCATAGTCATGTAGACCTCATGTATCTGGTCATATTTGATATGTTTGAGATCCCTCCATTCCTAAGGTCAAATAATAAAATATTGTTTACACAAAACACAGTCACCTAGATTACAAGTTGTGCATTTGTTCAGTGTTAAAGCAGCACTGCAGCCATTACAAGTCTTTCCGGTATGGCTGTACCGCAAGCCTTTTAGCCTGTAATGCAACATCAGTCCCGCACACATAAAAATTACGTTTTTTTAATGGGACTTCCATAGCGCAGCCATTACAAGTTTTGCAGTGAGGCTGAAAAGCTTGCGTTACACCCTATAACGACAATATCCGTACCGCCATCTGAGAGCATTAGTTATGAGTTTTACACAACAAAACTGTTATATAAAACTCATAACTAAACTGTCACAAAGTACACTAAACACCCATAAACTACCTATTAACCCCTAAACCGAGGCCCTCCCGTAGAGCAAACACTATATTAAAGTTATTAACCTATAATCTGCCTCTCCTGACATTGCCGCCACTAATAAAATGTATTAACCCCTATTCCGCCGCTCCCCGACATTGTTACCACTATACTAAAGTTATTAACCCCTAAACTGCCGCCCTCCCACATTGCAAACACTGTTTAAATATTATTAACCCCTAATCTGCCGTCCGCCCACATCGCCCCCACTATACTAAAGTTATTAAGCCTACACTGCCGCCACTATAATAAACCTATTGACCCCTAAACCGCAAGCCTACCACAATGAAATATACTAAATTAAACTATTAACCACTAAACCGAAATGCCCCCACATAGCAATAAACTAATTTAATCTAGTAACCCCTAAACCTAACGCCCCCCTAACTTTATATTAAAATTACAATTTTGCTGTCTTCAATTAAATTAAAACTTACCTGTCAAATTAAAAAAACTAAGTTTAAACTAACAATTAAACTAATATAACTATTAAATTAAAATTAAACTAAATACCAATTAAAGAAAACTAAAATACACATTAAAAAAATCCTAACACTACTATATAAATTACAAAGTATCTAATTACAAAAGATAAAAAATACTAAATTACAAAAAATAACAAACACTAAATTACAAAAAATAACAAACAAAATTATCAAAAATAAAAAAGATTTACACCTTATCTAATAGCCCTATAAAAATAAGGAAAATAGGTATCTCTCTAGAGATAGCTAAATATGGGGAGCTCTAATATGGGACACTCTGATAACAATTAATATATTAATAGTAATGTTAATAATAACAAATCTATGTTGATCAAGATGTAAAATAAGGCGAACCAAATGTACAGTATATATGAAAGAGACAAAAAAGTGTAGTAAGTCCCAATAAATATCCAAACCAGAAAAAACATGGGAAGGATCGATCAGTCAATGTGGTCTGTAGCATGATATCAGCAGCAGCACTCTCCTCACATCAGCTAGGCAGGACGTCTATACAGAAGAGAAAGAGAACAAAGAGAGGCGCTTGTGTGTACCAGTGGAGACAATGGTTAGGAGTAAAATCGCCCACAACAGGGTACTCACATTTAGTAGGAGCACTCAGACAGTGCTATTAGACACGGACTGGGTACTCAACAGCAACCCAGCTTGCTGATACTTCCAGCGTGTCACCAGGAACACCTTGAGCTCTCCCTTCTCAGACAGGATAGCAGGCTGCCAAAACAAGGCAGCTTCACAGGTCAGGCAAATGATGATGGAAATGTCAGGGACTCCCACTCCGAGCAGGAACAATCCCAGTATAGATGATTGGTAGAAGGTGATATGATTAGTAGTAATGATCAGTAGCAGTTCCAATATCAGATAAAAAGTGGATTTATTAACACATAAAATATTAAAAATAGGAAAAAAAGGAAGGGGTATACATATACCCTCCTAATTTACATGCGACACGTTTCTCAGCTGTGGTGCTGTTTCATCAGACATATAAAGCATACTGATCATAGCTCTCATATATATACCCACCAAATTTACCAATCATGTCAATTAAACAATATAACAAACACCTGGGGTTCTCCTCCCCTTGATGGAGAACCCCAGGTGTTTGTTATATTGTTTAATTGACATGAATAAAAAAGCCCACCCAAAATAAAAAAAACCTAGCCTACAATAAACTACAAATAGCAATAAGTACAAATAAGTTAAACAGCTCTTTTACCTGTAAAAAAAAATCAAAGAACAGTAAAACCAACCACCCAACCAATCCCCCAAAATAAAAAAACCTAACTCTAACAAAAACCTAAGCTACCCATTGCCCTGAAAAGAGCATTTGTATGGACATTGCCCTTAAGCTCTTTTGCATTGCCCTGAAAAGGGCATTTAGCTCTTTTATGAATAGCCCAAACCCTAAACTAAAAAAAAACCCACCCAAAAAACCTTAAAAAATCCTAACACTAACCCCCGAAGACCCACTCACAGTTGCTGTAGTCCCGCTTGAAGGATCTTCATCCCGGTGGCTCCATCTTCATCCAGGCGACTCCATCTTCATCCAGGTGGCATCTTCTATTTTCATCCCGGCGGCATCTTCTATCTTCATCCCGGCGGCGCGGAGTGGGTTTATCCTGAAGACATCCAGCACCGAGCATCCTCTTCATACAGTCGCCACCGTATTCTGAATCTTCAATGCAAGGTACACAATTCAAAATGGTGTCCCTTGCATTCCTATTGGCTGATTTGATTTTGCAAATTCAAATCAGCCAATTGGATGAGAGCTACTGAAATCCTATTGGCTGTTCAAAACAGCCAATAGGATGAGAGCTTCTGAAATTCTATTGGCTGTTTAATGCAAGGGACGCATTGAACAGCCACGTACCTTGCATTTAAGATTCAGTATGTGGCAGCGACCGTATGAAGAGAATGCTCCGTGCCGGATGTCTTCAGGATGGATCCGCTCCACGCCGTCGGGATGAAGATAGAAGATGCTGCCTGGATGAAGATGGAGCCGCCGGAATGAAGATCCTTCAAGCGGGACTCCAGCAACTGTGAGTGGATCTTTGGGGGATAGTGTTAGGATTTTTTAAATATTTTTGGGCATTTTTTTTTTAGTTTAGGGTTTGGGCTTTTTATAAAAGAGTTAAATGCCCTTTTAAGGGCAATGCAAAAGAGCTAAATGCCCTTTTAAGGGCAATGCCCATACAAATGCTCTTTTCAGGGCACTGGGTAGCTTAGTTTTTTTCAGATAGTTTTTTTCATTTTGTGGGTTTAGGGGGGGTGGGGGTTTGTAATGTTAGTGGGTCTTTGTATTTTTTTTTTTCAGGTAAAAGAGCTGTTTAACTTAGGGCAATTCCCTACAAAAGGCCCTTTAAAGGGCTATTGGTAGTTTATTCTAGATTAGGTTTTTTATTTTGGGGTGTTTTTTTTTAAATGGGTATTAGAATAGGAATAATTTTTATTCTTTTTGATAATTTGTTTGTTATTTTGTGTAATTTATTTCTCCAACATTGGTGTGTCCGGTCCACGGCATCATCCATAACTTGTGGGAATATTCTCTTCCCCAACAGGAAATGGCAAAGAGCACAGCAAAAGCTGTCCATATAGTCCCTCCTAGGCTCCGCCCACCCCAGTCATTCTCTTTGCCGTTGCACAGGCAACATCTCCACGGAGATGGTGAAGAGTATGTGGTGATTAGTTGTAGTTTTTATTCTACTATCAAGAGTTTGTTATTTTAAAATAGTGCTGGTATGTACTATTTACTCTGAAACAGAAAAAGATGAAGAGTTCTGTTTGTGAGAGGAATATGATTTTAGCAGCAGTAACTAAAATCGTTTGCTGTTTCCACATATGACTGTTGAGATGAAATAACTTCAGTTGGGGGAAACAGTTAGCAGACTTTTCTGCTTAAGGTATGACTAGCCATTTTTCTAACAAGACTGTGTAATGCTGGAAGGCTGTCATTCCCCTCATGGGGACCGGTAAGCCATTTTCTTAATCAAACAGAATAAAGGGCTTAATGTGGGCTATAAAACTGGTAGACATTTTTATGGGCAAGATCGATTGCTTTATTTGGGCTATTTATAAAGATTGATGTTGATATTCACACTTATAAAATTTGGGGAACGTTTTTTTTAACGTCAGGCACTGGTTTAGACACCTTTTCAGTCAGGAAGGGCCTTCCCTGTAGTAGGCTGAGCCTCATTTTCGCGCCATTACTGCGCAGTTTCTTTTGAGAGCAGGACATGCAGCTGCATGTGTGTGGGTCTGAAAGTATTTGAAAAGGTTCCTAGAAGGCTTCATTTGGTATCGTATACCCCCTGGGTTTGGTAAAGTCGCAGCAAAGGCTGTAGCTGGGACTGTAGAGGGGTTAAAACTTTAACCGGCTCTGGTTTCTTCATTTTAAGGGTTAAAGGTCTCAAATTTGGGGTGCAATGCTTTGAATGCTTTAAGACACTGTGGTGAAAATTTGGTTAAATTTGAACAATTCCTTCATAGTTTTTCACATATTCAGTAATAAAGTGTGCACTGTTTAAAATTTAAAGAGACAGTAACGGTAAACGGTTTTTGTACTTTATTGACAAGTTTAAGCCTGTTTAACATGTCTGTGCCTTCAGATAAGCTATGTTCTGTATGTATGGAAGCCAATGTGTCTCCCCCTTCAAAATTGTGTGATAATTGTGCCATAGCGTCCAAACAAAGTAAGGACAGTACTGCCACAGATAGTAAAGTTGCCCAAGATGATTCATCAGATGAAGGGAGTAGACATAGTTCTACATCATCTCCTTCTGTGTCTACACCAGTTTTGCCCACGCAGGAGGCCCCTAGTACTTCTAGCGCGCCAATGCTTATTACTATGCAACAATTGACGGCAGTAATGGATAACTCCATAGCAAATATTTTATCCAAAATGCCTGCATATCAGAGAAAGCGCGATTGCTCTGTTTTAAACACTGTAGAGCAGGAGGGCGCTGATGATAATTGCTCTGTCATACCCTCACACCAATCTGAAGGGGCCGTGAGGGAGGTTTTGTCAGATGGGGAAATTTCAGATTCAGGTAGAATTTCTCAACAGGCAGAACCTGATGTTGTGACATTTAAATTTAAATTAGAGCATCTCCGCGCACTGCTTAAGGAGGTGCTATCTACTCTGGATGATTGTGACAACCTGGTCATTCCAGAAAAATTGTGCAAGATGGACAAGTTCCTAGAGGTTCCGGTGCTCCCCGACGCTTTTCCTATACCCAAGCAGGTGGCGGACATAGTGAATAAGGAGTGGGAGAAGCCCAGCATACCTTTTGTTCCCCCTCCTATATTTAAGAAATTATTTCCTATGGTCGACCCCAGAAAGGACTTATGGCAGACAGTCCCTAAGGTCGAGGGGGCAGTTTCTACACTAGCCAAGCGCACTACTATTCCTATCGAGGATAATTGTGCTTTCAAAGATCCTATGGATAAAAAATTGGAGGGTTTGCTTAAAAAGATTTTTGTACAGCAAGGCTACCTCCTGCAGCCTATTTCGTGCATTATTCCTGTCACTACAGCAGCGTGGTTCTGGTTCGAAGAACTAGAAAAGTCGCTCAGTAGAGAGACTCCGTATGAGGAGGTTATGGACAGGGTTCACGCACTTAAGTTAGCTAATTCCTTTATTTTAGATGCCGCTTTGCAGTTAGCTAGATTAGCGGCGAAAAATTCTGGGTTTGCAATTGTGGCGCGCAGAGCGCTCTGGCTAAAGTCTTGGTCAGCGGATGTATCTTCCAAGACAAAATTGCTTAATATCGCTTTCAAGGGTAAAACTCTTTTTGGGCCAGAATTGAAAGAGATTATCTCAGACATCACTGGGGGTAAGGGCCACGCCCTCCCACAAGATAGGCCTTTCAAGGCCAAGAATAAGTCTAATTTTCACTCCTTTCGCAATTTCAGGAACGGACCGGCCTCCAACTCTGCAGCCTCTAGACAAGAGGGTAATGCTTCGCAAACCAAACCATCTTGGAAACCGATGCAAGGCTGGAACAAGGGTAAGCAGGCCAAGAAACCTGCTGCTGCTAACAAGACAGCATGAAGGAGTAGCCCCCGATCCGGGACCGGATCTAGTAGGGGGCAGACTCTCTCTCTTCGCTCAGGCTTGGGCAAGAGACGTTCAGGATCCCTGGGCACTAGAAATAGTTTCTCAGGGTTATCTTCTGGAATTCAAGGAACTACCCCCAAGGGGAAGGTTCCACATGTCTCACTTATTCTCAAACCAAATAAAGAGACAGGCATTCTTACATTGTGTAGAAGACCTGTTAAAAATGGGAGTGATACACCCAGTTCCAACCGTGGAACAAGGAATGGGGTTTTACTCAAATCTGTTTGTGGTTCCCAAAAAAGAGGGAACTTTCAGACCAATTCTGGATTTAAAGTTCCTAAACAAATTTCTCAGAGTGCCATCGTTCAAAATGGAAACCATTCGAACGATTTTATCTACAATCCAGGAGGGTCAATTTATGACTACCGTGGATCTAAAGGATGCGTATCTACATATTCCTATCCACAAAGATCATCATCAGTTCCTAAGGTTCGCCTTTCTGGACAAACATTACCAGTTTGTGGCTCTCCCATTCGGGCTAGCCACTGCTCCAAGGATTTTCACAAAGGTACTCGGGTCCCTTCTAGCGGTTCTAAGACCAAGGGGCATTGCAGTGGCACCTTACTTGGACGACATTCTGATACAAGCGTCGTCTCTTTCAAAGGCAAAGGCTCACACAGACATCGTTCTGGCCTTTCTCAGATCTCACGGATGGAAAGTGAACATAGAAAAAAGTTCCTTGTCTCCGTCGACAAGAGTTCCTTTCTTGGAGACAATAATAGATTCTTTAGAAATTAAGATTTTCCTGACAGATGTCAGAAAGTCGAAACTTCTAAATGCTTGTCAAGTTCTTCACTCTGTTCCACGACCTTCCATAGCTCAGTGCATGGAAGTAGTAGGGTTGATGGTTGCAGCAATGGATATAGTTCCTTTTGCGCGAATTCATCTAAGACCATTACAACTGTGCATGCTGAAACAGTGGAATGGGGACTATACAGACTTGTCTCCAGTGATTCAAGTAGATCAGAAGACCAGAGACTCACTCCGTTGGTGGCTAACCCAGGATCACCTGTCCCAGGGAATGAGCTTCCGCAGACCAGAGTGGGTCATCGTCACGACCGACGCCAGTCTAGTGGGCTGGGGCGCGGTCTGGGACTCCCTGAAAGCTCAGGGGCTATGGTCTCGGGAAGAGTCTCTTCTCCCGATAAACATTCTGGAACTGAGAGCGATATTCAATACTCTCAGGGCTTGGCCTCAACTAGCAAAGGCCAGATTCATAAGATTCCAATCAGACAACATGACAACTGTTGCTTACATCAACCATCAGGGGGGAACAAGGAGTTCCCTGGCGATGAGAGAAGTTACCAAAATCATAAAATGGGCGGAGGATCACTCCTGCCACCTATCTGCAATCCACATCCCAGGAGTGGAAAACTGGGAGGTGGATTATCTGAGTCATCAGACATTCCATCCGGGGGAGTGGGAACTCCACCCGGAGATATTTGCTCAGTTGACTCAATTATGGGGCATTCCAGACATGGGTCTGATGGCGTCTCGTCAGAACTTCAAGGTTCCTTGCTACGGGTCCAGATCCAGGGATCCCAAGGCGACTCTAGTGGATGCATTAGTAGCACCTTGGACCTTCAACCTAGCTTATGTGTTTCCACCGTTTCCTCTCATTCCCAGGCTGGTAGCCAGGATCAAGCAGGAGAGGGCCTCTGTGATCTTGATAGCTCCTGCGTGGCCACGCAGGACTTGGTATGCAGACCTGGTGAATATGTCATCAGCTCCACCATGGAAGCTACCTTTGAGAAAGGATCTTCTAGTACAGGGTCCATTCGAACATCCAAATCTAGTTACCCTCCAGCTAACGGCTTGGAAATTGAATGCTTGATTTTATCTAAGCGTGGGTTTTCGGATTCTGTAATAGATACTCTGGTACAAGCCAGAAAACCTGTAACTAGAAAAATTTACCATAAAATATGGAAAAGATATATCTGTTGGTGTGAATCCAAGGGATTCTCATAGAGTAAGATCAAAATTCCTAGGATCCTTTCTTTTCTCCAAGAAGGTTTGGATAAAAGATTATCAGCGAGTTCTCTAAAGGGACAGATTTCTGCTTTATCTGTCTTGTTACACAAACGTCTGGCAGCTGTGCCTGATGTTCAAGCTTTTGTTCAGGCTTTGGTCAGGATCAAGCCTGTTTACAGACCTTTGACTCCTCCCTGGAGTCTGAATTTAGTTCTTTCAGTTCTTCAAGGGGTTCCGTTTGAACCTCTACATTCCATAGATATCAAGATGTTATCTTGGAAAGTTCTGTTTTTGGTTGCTATTTCTTCTGTTAGAAGAGTTTCTGAGTTATCTGCTTTGCAGTGTAATCCGCCCTATCTGGTGTTCCATTCAGATAAGGTTGTTTTGCGTACTAAACCTGGTTTCCTTCCAAAGGTTGTTTCCAACAAGAATATTAACCAGGAAATAGTTGTGCCTTCTTTGTGTCCGAATCCAGTTTCAAAGAAGGAACGTTTGTTACACAATTTAGATGTAGTTCGTGCTTTAAAGTTCTATTTAGAAGCAACAAAGGATTTCAGACAAACGTCTTCTCTGTTTGTCGTTTATTCTGGCAAGAGGAGAGGTCAAAAATCTACTGCTACCTCTCTTTCCTTTTGGCTGAAAAGCATCATCCGATTGGCTTACGAGACTGCCGGACGGCAGCCTCCGGAACACATCACAGCTCACTCTACTAGGGCTGTGGCTTCCACATGGGCCTTCAAGAACGAGGCTTCTGTTGATCAGATATGTAAGGCAGCGACTTGGTCTTCCCTGCACACTTTTGCCAAATTCTACAAATTTGATACTTTTGCTTCTTCGGAGGCTATTTTTGGGAGAAAGGTTTTGCAAGCTGTGGTGCCTTCTATTTAGGTAACCTGATTGGCTCCCTCCCTTCATCCGTGTCCTAAAGCTTTGGTATTGGTTCCCACAAGTTATGGATGACGCCGTGGACCGGACACACCAATGTTGGAGAAAACAGAATTTATGCTTACCTGATAAATTACTTTCTCCAACGGTGTGTCCGGTCCACGGCCCGCCCTGGTTTTTTAATCAGGTTTGATGAATTTCTTTCTTTAACTACAGTCACCACGGCACCTTATGGTTTCTCCTGTTTTTTCTCCTGTCCGTCGGTCGAATGACTGGGGTGGGCAGAGCCTAGGAGGGACTATATGGACAGCTTTTGCTGTGCTCTTTGCCATTTCCTGTTGGGGAAGAGAATATTCCCACAAGTTATTGATGACGCCGTGGACCGGACACACCGTTGGAGAAAGTAATTTATCAGGTAATAAAAATTATTTCGTTTTGGGGTGGTTTTTTATTTTTAGATTAGGGCTTGGGCATTTCATTAAAGAGCTGAATGCCATTTTAAGGGCAGGAAAAGAAGCTAAATGCCCTTTTAAGGGCAATGCCCATACAAATGCCCTTTTCAGGGCAATGAGTAGATTAGGTTTTAACTTATTTTTATTTTGTGTGTTTGGGGGGTTGTATACTGTTAGGGGGGTGTTTGTTTTGTTTTGTAGCAAAAGAGCTGCTAACTTTAGGGCAATGCCCTACAAAAGGCCCTTTTAAGGGCCCTTGGTAGTTTATTTTAGATTAGGCTTTTTATTTTGGGGTGTTTTTTTTAAAGGGTATTAGAATAGGAATATTTTTTATTGTTTTAGATAATTTTGTTTGTTATTTTTTGTAATGGTAGGGATTTTTTATGTTTTGTAATGTTAGGTTTTAGTGTAAGGCAGGTTAGGTTTTATTTCACAGGTAAGTTTGTATTTATTTTAACTAGGTAGTTAGTAAATAGTTAATAACTATTTACTAACTAGTCTACCTAGTTAAAATAAATACAAACTTAACTGTAAAATAAAAATAAAACCTAAGCTAGCTACATAACTTGTCATCTAGGTGATAGGGTCATGATTATTAGAAAGTCTAGCATTTTTAATAAAACTTACACATAGGAGTGTATGAAGACTTGATGGGTTTTATAGTACTTCAAACAATTCCTATGTAAAATCAATAGAAATATTTGAAGGGGCTATTGATACCATTTTGGAGTTATAAACACACACTACTAGTATGATGGCCTATTTTTACATCTAAGTTTAATGAAAATAATTTCTAATTTTATTATTTTCATAGAGAATTTAGTAATTCATGCACAATCTCAATAATATAAATCCACAAAAAAAACCCGATTATACTTTATACTTCATTTTCCTCTTTGTCATTTTTTATTTGTTACTGTACTCACTGTATTTTACAATATTTTTATGTAGCTCCAATTGTATTGACAGTATTTCCTGATTTCCTGTGCAACTCAAGGGACATTAAATTCATAATTTAATCTACCCATAAAAAAAAAAATAATGAAGGAAAACAAAACAAAATTGCATTATGAATCCTTTATTTTGTTGCCTGCGTTTGCTGTAAGATACCTCTGTGAATTAAAGCTGGAGTAAGTTCATTATACCTAATAACACATTTTCACAAAATGTTATATCATTCATGTGAAATGTAAAGTAAAAGTTATTTTTAATATTAATTCTATTCTATAATTAATTCTATATTAATAAATCTATTACATCAGTATCAGTTGTGTTTACTGGGTGATATGTACTTTCTATCAATGCTGATTGGCTAATGTCCATTATTTTATAAGTACTTACAGCTAAAGCCTATATTTTAATGTTGCTATGTCATAACAGTTATTGCAAAACCTAGTAAACCGTTCTGAAAAAGACAGCTAAATTATTTTAATTTATGTATTTTGCAGTGCACTTTTAATTGCTGATATAGGCTATGTGCTAGATTACAAAAGTGGAGTATAATCAATAGGGTGTGTATCTTTTGAGTGACCTTGCACAAAGAATAGTTCACATCTAGTATTACAAGCGGATGGTAAAATTAAACACAGTAAAAAATTTTTTTTTTAGCACACCCTATATTTTTAATGAATAGCCCAGGAAGTCCATTAGCATGCTAATTGCGCTCATAAGTTGGGAGTTAAGTATTTTATTCAAAATAAGTGAATTCAATTTTTTTAGAGCTTTTAGCCCTGGGAGTAAACCATTATTATTAAATGTATAGTACAGAACTACATAAAGAACACCATTATTTGCCCATTATTGGCTTAGCACAGCAACTGACATGCATTTCGATGCATATCCACATAGACGTATATTATATGAGGACTTTAGCATACCCATGCTATCTGACATGCAGATGTTAGCGCATCCTAGACTATCGATTGAGTGCTAAAAATAACACACAAATACAATTTTATTTCAGCAGGCACTTAATAGCTAATACCATGTTTTTTTTTTTGTTTACAGGTAAAATTAGCCTTTTCAAAACAACGCCTAAAGCCACTGAGTCAACGGATATTACCAAATCCATTGGTAGCTGCAGCAGCTGCTGCTGCAGTTGCTGTGAATTCACCTTTTAGTCTCAGAACCACCCCAGCTGCCGCATTATTTCAAACATCAGCACTTCCTCCAGCACTTCTGCGACCAGCTCCAGGACCAATACGGACCACCCATACACCTATTTTATTTGCTCCCTATTGAACTACAGGCAATATTTTTTCCAAAATAAAAATAAAAATAAAAACAAACAATAAACTATGCAGTGCTTATTTATAATTTGACAATAATGCAAACCAGGACTTTTCATGGATGAAAAAAAACATTTGGTTTAAGCAAGAAAGGTTGTATTTTCTTAAATGAAATAGTTCTTTAATTTCCTGTTTATTTTGTTGGCAAATTACTCTTACTTGTAAATAATACAGAATATTTGATTGTCCGTGTGAATCCTGCTTATCTGAAATATTCCTTTTGTTTAGGGCATTATCAAATTCCAGTGTACATACAATACTTAATTTTGTAGATTAAGAAAAAACAAAACAACACTGTGAATAGAACCCTTCTGAATCTTAATGCCAAGTCTCCAATTGCTGGGTGTTTATCTGAACTAATTTGATACAGTAGATGTCTTGTAAAAAAGTAGTGCTATGTCTCTCTTATGTTATAGTTTTAACAAATATTCAAAAAGACATAAATAACTTGCTGTCTTACTCTGGATAGCAGCTTGTCAAGCAAATTAAAACTCTTTGCACTCAATTAGTACAATATATATATATATATATATATATATAAAGAAATTCAAATTGGCAGAGATTTACTGCATTCTCATAACAAATGTGTACTGCTGTTTTGCAGCAGATAAAATACATTGCAATGTGTGATATGTGCCATGTACTTTTAAAAATCTCCAAACTATTAGTCTTTTGTATGTGTTACTGTTTTCCTTACACCCGTTGCTTCATCTTCTTTATGTTACCTCTATAGATTAGAGTATGTTTGAAAACATAGAGTCGAGATGTTACTGAATATATTCTTAACTTCAAGACTGATATTTTTAAAATATTTCAGGAGATTTGGGGGGTGCTGTAAGTCTATAGAGATAAGCATTGAGGAAATGCTTTGTATCTTTCCATGAAAATGACTATGATACTTTAAATCCAAAAGTTACCAGAAGTATATCATATATTATATTTCAAACTGTTAGAAAGTATTTGTCTCATGCATATATATTTACCTGGGTCAGCTGCACAATAAGGCTAAAATCGTATTACAATAAAGTGCTATGTTGTTTTATATGCTAGGAAATCTATTCCTCAACTCAATTTATTTCAAAATTATACATGCGAATGTTGCAAAGTCAATTGATATCATATCCTAAGGCTCTCGCATTTTCATTTTCTTAAGTTATGCATTCAGGACCTTAAATTATTTAGAGGTCTTGTTCTTTTATTCTACTTAAACCATATTTGCTTACATAATGGATTGTATTTAAAATATTAGATCAGGAACGGTATAATATTAGCCATAGGTAAAGCAGAATAAGAGTAATTTGTGAAACAGCATTGACAAATTAGTCAATATTCCCAAAACCAGAACAAACCAGCAACATTTCCAAAATATGGCACAGCAATGAAAGATGATATCTTTATTGATTGTAAAAAGATCAAAATTATTGCTATATTTTACTTATTATCAGGCTTTGACTGACAAAAAAAAACATTCAGGGCTTTTTACAACTTGTAGTTTTTTTTTATCAGTCAAAAAAGGCATAATTTTATTTAAATAAGTTATAGTATATTTTTTTTTATCACAAAATCTTCTTCTCCTTGGTGTATACCATAAATAGGGCTGGATTACGAGAGAAGTGAACTTTAGTGCTCCCACTCAAGCATTAACTTCACTGTATTGAGGCTCTGTGCGTGCATCGGGTTGCGCTCTTATTACAAGTTGAAAGTAAAAAGTTTGCGTACAAGCGAAACCTGATGCACGTTAAAAAATTATTGTGATTGCATTTACTTCCCCCGTAGAAGTCAATAAAGAGTGCAAAGTGAAAAAAACTAACAGCTATACTCGCGTGCTAACCCAACAGGAGTTATGAAAATGTCACATTTCAATGTTCTTAATATAAAGGGTAATATAGTTTGTATTGTAAATACATATTTCTATATATATCTAGGCATAGATATCTATTTCACATGAACAGTATCAGATATATATATATATATATATATATATATATATATATATATATATTTAAATTTAATAATGAAAAGTACATTATTTTCTACGTGAAGAACAAAGGAATTTAAAATATGTGTAACACACATCAGGGTTCACATCTTAGGACTTACACGGTCGGGTTAGTGCACATGAAGAATTGCTATCTTCAATGAGCATTATTGAACTATTTAAGATAAAAAAACTACAAAAAATAAATATTTAAAATAATTATACATACTGTAAAATATTCTAAACAATACATAAAATACATCTAAATTTTTAACAGAATGTACAATAATTTTAAATATTTTTTATTTATTTTTTAAAAATATTTTTTTTATTCGATATTTCTATAACATGCATTGAAGATAGAAATTTTTCATGTGTGCTAATTAGTCCTAAATTTGCAAACCAAGGTGCGCGTTATGCATATTTTACAGTCCTATATTCTTTACATAGCAAATATTATATTTTTATTATTAAATATATATTCCTATATATATACGTATATATATATGATGCTGTTCATGTAAAATACACACACACATATATATATATATATATATATATATATATATATAGGAGTAAAAGGGTAAACAGCGCTTATGGAGATTCTTAAAAACTGAATAATATTAAAGTCTCGGCAGTGTTGGTGGATAAAGAAAAGAGTCTTTGATAGGATATTGGAATCCTAGTGTAATGAAGGCGTAATAGATACCCTTACCAAAAGTTACCTCAATCCTATGAGGTAAGTTTGCCGCATTGGAGGATGTATCTAGTGGTTGAATGAATCCTGGATGTTCTGGTCTGTATAAAATCGCTGCCTCTTGGAGTAGAATGGGATGTGGGTACCCTTTGTGCTGGTTTCTTTAGGAAACTTCCTGTATTTATTGCTGGGATTACTGCCTGCTGCTGTTTTCATTTAGCCTGCTATTTGTTCGGACTGATTACTCTGCCTACTGAGGACGTATCCGATTGGAGGATTCGATCACGTGGTCCCTGGTTTGTTGGGGGCCTAGGAGTTTGGAGTGGCTACGCTACTGCCGGGAGCTTACTGCGGACGCGAGAGGCGTCTGAAGCACTTCTTCTCCGTGAGGACGAATGGAGCCACCGCATCAAAAATTACAGCACTAGGGGCCAGAAGATAAACTGCCAATCAGCATAGTCTTGCTGGACTTTGTTGTGATCTTGTGAGGTTTCAGAACACGTTTCCTTGATGCTTAAATTTCCTCAGCAATTGGGATGTGGCTACTGTGGAAATTTTAAGAAAGTTCATACCAAGACAAGAAAACCAAGCTCCAAGAGGCAATAAATACAGGAAGTTTCCTAAAGAAACCAGCACAAAGGGTACCCACATCCCATTCTACTCCAAGAGGCAGCGATTTTATACAGACCAGAACATCCAGGATTCATTCAACCACTAGATACATCCTCCAATGCGGCAAACTTACCTCATAGGATTGAGGTAACTTTTGGTAAGGGTATCTATTACGCCTTCATTACACTAGGATTCCAATATCCTATCAAAGACTCTTTTCTTTATCCACCAACACTGCCGAGACTTTAATATTATTCAGTTTTTAAGAATCTCCATAAGCGCTGTTTACCCTTTTACTCCTATTTTTCCTATATTGTATAGACTTTGTCTATCATACAATATTTGTACCTTCATAGCTGCTCTATGAGATTTTCATACCTCTGACTAGCGCATTTACTTGAGTAACGCTTGTTTCCACTCACTGACACTGAGTGGTAACATTCTACTTAATTCTATATATATATATATATATATATATATATATATATATATATATATATATATATAAGAATAGATATACAGGTATAGGTATATATAGAAATATGTATTTACATTAAAAAGTATATTATCCTGTAAGTGAAAAACATTGGAATGTGAACAATGAACACTACATATACAGACAAAAACACATAAATACATTTGTACACACACACATATATGTATATACTGTATATATATATATATATATATATATATATATATATATATATATATATATATATATATATATATACACACAGACACAGTATCTCACATAAGTGAGAACACCCCTCACATTTTTTGTAAATATTTTATTATATCTTTTCATGTGACAACACTAAAGAAATGGCACTTTGCTACAATGTAAGTAGTGAGTGTACAGCCTGTATAACAGTGTACATTTGCTGACCCCTCAAAATAACTCAATAAACACAGCCATTAATCTCTAAACCATTAGCAACAAGAGTGAGTACACCCCTAAGTAGAATTGTCCAAATTGGGCCCAAAGTGTCAATATTTTGTGTGGCCATCATTATTTTCCAGCACTGCCTTAACCCTCTTGGGCATGGAGTTCACCAGAGCTTCACAGGTTGCCACTGCACTGGAGTCCTCTTCCACTCCTCCATGATGACATCACAGTGCTGGTGGATGTAAGAGACCTTGCGCTCCCCCACCTCCCGTTTAAGGATGCCCCACAGATGCTCAATAGGGTTTAGGTCTGGAGACATGCTTGGCCAGTCCATCACCTTTACCCTCAGCTTTTTTAGCAAGGAAGTGGTCATCTTGGAGGTTTCATTGGGGTCGTTATGTTGGAATACTGCCCTGCAGCCCAGTCCCCGAAGGAGGGAATCATGCTCTGCTTCAGTATGTCACAGTACATGTTGGCATTCATGGTTCCCTCAATGAACTGTAGCTCCCCAGTGCCGGCAGCACTCATGCAGGCCCAGACCATGACACTCCCACCACCATGCTTGACTGTAGGCAAGACACACTTGTCTTTGTACTCCTCACCTGGTTGCTGCCACACACGCTTGACACCATCTGAACCAAATAAGTTTATCTTGGTCTCATAGGACCATAGGACATGGTTCCAGTAATCGATGACCTTAGTCTGCTTGTCTTCAGCAAACTGTTTGCGGGCTTTCTTGTGTATCATCTTTAGAAGAGGCTTCCTTCTGGAACGACAGCCATGCAGACCAATTTGATGCAGTTTGCGGTGTATGGTCTGAGCGCTGACAGGCTGACCCCCCACCTCTTTAACCTCTGCAGCAATTCTAGCAGCACTCATATGTCTATTTCCCGAAGACAACCTCTGGATATGACGCTGAGCATGTGCACTCAACTTCTTTGGTCAACCATAGCAAGGCCTGTTCTGAGTGGAACCTGTCCTGTGAAACCACTGTATGGTCTTGCTCACCATAATGCAGCTCAGTTGCAGGGTCTTGGAAATCTTCTTATAGCCTAAGCCATCTTTATGTAGAGCAACAATTCTTTTTTTCAGATCCTCAGAGAGTTCTTTGCCATGAGGTGCCATGTTGATCTTCCAGTGACCATGATTAGAGAGTGTGAGAGCAATAACACCAAATTTAACACACCTGCTCCCCATTCATACCTGAGACCTTGAAACTCTAACAAGTCACATGACACTGGGGAGGGAGACTGGCTCATTGGGCCCAATTTGGAAATTTCCACTAAGGGGTGTACTCACTTTTGTTGCCAATGATTTAGACATTAATGGCTGTGTGTTGATTGTCATTTGTTCAGTGTTGCTTTTTCTTATACCTGGCACCTTATATATTTGACCCTTTATAACTTTTTAATGCAATTTTTTTTTAAATTATTTTTTATCAGACATTGCTAATATTTTAACTGTACTTTGAAATGTTTTTAGGAGTTTTTTTTGTGCAATATTTTTGTCTTGTGTAACAGTTAACCAGAGATCTGAAGTTGCGCTAACCTGATGTGCGTTAAATTAAATCCTGCTCCATCTAATGTGTTTACTTTCAACTCATAATATGCAAAGAGCCATGAAATACCCTATATTGCTTGTGCACTACACTTAGAGGCCTATTTAACAAGGGTCTGTCGGACCTGATCTTGTGAGCTGCTGACTCGCGCCAATCGGCCACCAGCAGGGGGGTACCCGCTGCTTTATAACTGCTGTTTCTGGTGAGTCTGCAGGCTTGCCAGAAACACGGGCCCTAAAGCTCTATTCAGAGCTTGATAGATAGGCCCTTTAGTGCGCCACTCATATTCTAGCCCATAATGTGGACTTCAAACATTTTACATATTTAATAATAAAGATAAATATTGTTGAATTTGACAGTTTAGTATACCACAGTACTAAAGGATCAAATAAGCAGAATATTAATGGTCCTTTGCTATTTATTATTAAAAAAAAACCATCATATATATTGCTAATACAGCCTTGGTGAAAAACAAAAAAGTTAACTTGTTTTACAAGTGTATAATTTCTATGTCCTACAATGATTTTATAAATGTATTATCTTATTTTAAATGTCTTTTTTTTGTTCAGACTTTATATTTAACAATATTTTTATATATTAATTTTGTAACAGTACCTAGCCCAAATACTTCTTTTTTCTTTTTACCATACCTTTTATGTTGTATGCTACAATACAATAGAATGTAACTATTAAATATATAACTTTTTACAAATATTAATTGTTTTATGGGGAACAGTTTGGCATTTTTCCATGGCTTGATTATGTTACTACATAAAAGCCTAAACCCCATTAAAATGCAAAATACTTGAGAAAAAAATAAATAAAACACAAATTAAATTATGTAAAAAAAAAAAAGTGTAGTCTCTTTAAAACCATGACTACTTTCAATAAATATTGCAATAAATAAATTACCATATTTCATCATAAAACACAGTGTAATTGGGTGTTTGTAAGTGCTTTACGAATACTGATATGCAAATGGTATGGCATTACTTTTTTTATTTATGATAATTGTGCTATTAACCAATAACTCATTACATCCTGAAATAATTCTAGACATTGTCTCACAATCACACTATACATTTCTTTGGCAAAACATAAAACAAAACTTATTCCTAGGCTGTTTTGAGCAATTTGTCTTAAAATCAAATTTGAACTTACATTTATCATCACATAGCTTAATGTTATCACAGCAGTGGCCATTTTCTCTTTTCTATTAAAATGAATTAGTTTATCTCTTATGTACTCTGCTAAATGTTTCCAATCTTCATGCTGTGGTCTTCAAATAAAATTGAATAAGTGAAGTACTTATGTTTTTATTTTCCTATTTATATTTCATTCTATCTAATGGTTATTTGTATAACTTTACATTAAAATATTGCTTGGCCCATTATAAAGTATAAAGAGGCACTGATGCAGAGCAGTGGGGGTGCACTCTGGCTAATGTGTATGAGGATGGGGTATGACTGTACCACCTACCAACACTAAATTGAAAACAAAGCTTTGAGCACGGACAGCTTTAAACACTAGAATACACATGCCCATGCTGGTACAAAATTGTATTTTCTTTGCCAATAACTATTGTGCATATATATATATATATATATATATATATATATATATATATATATATATATATATATATTGTCTTTAATTTATATTTAACATATACAGTCCTACTATCATCAATCTCTTTAACAGCCATCATATCCTTATGTCTACACTGATTACTGCTTAGATTGTTAACTCTTATGTAGTAAAATAATCAATAACTGATAACAATCTAATCATTCAAGGAATGTAAGTAACATATAAAGCTTCTGCTACAAGAACAGGATTTTATTTTCTCTTGATATTTTTCAATGTTTTGATTGTATACTTAGGAGCATTTTTATTGATTTCAGTAAATATAACTGTTTTTATAAGAACATTTTTATTAAGAGACTTACAATATATAAGAGGCAGTTTTAATGAATATAAAAGTTCACTTTATGAATTATTTAGGCTTGACTAAAATGGTAGTCAGATCTAATTATTTAGCTTGGCATAAGATATTGTTGAATTTCAGGAAGATACTTGTGAGCTAAGAAAAGTACTTGAGTGGCATTACCAGTTTTAATGGGTGAGATATTGCCTTTTTTTGTAAACAAGGAGAAGAAATGATTGGTCTCATAATGCATTTAATGTAATTTATTATTAATACCTAGAGCAGCATTGTTTGGTGGGATAGATACATTTTAACGGCCGATGAAATACTGTATATTCCTGTTGCTACAGGACAGAGTTTCTGATTGTCAAGTTTAAATATTAATAAAAGGATAGTCAAAAAATGATACTCTCACCTATGTCAGTATATGGCCAGGTTATAATACAATATATTTAATAATTATTATTTAAAATAAACCCCCCAATAAAAATGCATATATAAAACAATAAGATTTATGTAAATTCCTAAATTCTTTATATTAGTTAAAATTTATAGACACATTGAATTATTTTTATAGAAAACCAGATATGAATCAAACTATACACGTTTAAACTATTATAATATGCTATGCAAAGATCATAAAAGTTACCTTATTTATTAACCTTATTCACAATTGAATTTCATTAAAATACCACAATGAGATAGCAAGATATGAACCACTAACATTCAGACTGGTACAATTAAATTATTTAACCCACAAATGATTCTATACAACGCTAATTAAAACACCAGAAGTATATATATTCTTAATGTAAACAGCCAGTTTATATGCCAATTTTCTAGCAAATAAATTAATTACTTAGCATACAAGAGTGACTAGTTAAGACTCCACAGGACTATGAATGCAGGCTAAAATACAAAATGCTCTTTTAAACCTATTTACTGCAGTTTGATTGTAGCAATAATGAATGTATTTGCTTTAAAATATCAAATTATAGAGTTCATACATTACCAACATGAGCCAATTTAATATTCCAATATTCCTTGTTTCACCTCATATGAAAATAACGGTATTTGCAATGTGTATAAGAAAAAGTAGCCCAATTTGCTTAAAAGTGACTGTGTTCCAATGCAACCAGTTATCAGTCCAGAGTTCAGCAAAAAGTCTGCCAGCCTCCTCTTTTCCTCTTGCATTCACTTTATATATCTTAATCATTGGTGAAACGATATGAAAGGCCCTTCGAAAGCTTATTTGTGATTTGCCCCCCGGAGCTTGTCCCTCTCATTGGTCACCTGGGAGATTGCCTCCCTGATTGGCTCTCTATGTGCTCTAATAGACAATTCATTTGGCTGTCATACCAGTTCCAATCCCCTAGGGGGCAGCAGGCGATCAGCAATATAGAAGAAAGGTTTACCACCTTCAGGGTACGCTAAGCAAGGTGCTTGAGTGAGTTTTCTCTTCAGCTCTTTGATGGCTGTCTCTTGAGTTTCACTCCAGTGCCATTTCACATCCTTCTTTAGAATAAGTAGTAGTGGTTTAGCTAATTCTGCATAATCATCAATGAATTTGCGAGAATAATTTGTCATACCCAAGAATGATCTCAACTCCTTTAAGTTAGTTGGGTTTTTAGAATTTACTATATCTTCCACCTTTTTCTTCTGAGGATTTAGCCCTTCAGAAGTAACTTCATGTCCCAAGAAGTTTACACGAGTGCGTCACCATTGAGCTTTTTTTAGGGATAATTTGACACCTGCCCTTTTAGGTTGGCTGAGGACGTGTTTAAGCTCTGTGATATGTTTTTCAAAGTCTGTGCTTTTGATTAAAACATCATCAACATATGATAAGATCCCCCTTTTCAGTGCATCAGGCATAGCCTTATGCATGAATACAGCAAATTCATATCCAGAATTTATGGATCCAAATGGGAGTCTCTGGAATGCATATTGGATCTTTTGGAATGAGAATGCCAGCTTATACTGGTCCTCCTCATGTACCCTTATGGTCCAATATCCCTGTGCACAATCAATGGCAGTGAATATTTTGGATCCCTGCATCTGCGCTAGGCACTGGTCAATATATAACACAGGCCAGCCAGACATGTACACTCATCTGGTTAGCTGTCTTAAGTCAGCACACAAACGCCATTGTCCATTGGGCTTAAGAACATCTAGAATAGGATTGTTATAAGAGCTATGCACCTGTCTGATACTGCCTCTTTCTTTTAGGTTTCTTATGATTTCTGCAAGAGAATCATATGAGACTAAAGGAAGTCTGTATTGTTTAACAAAGACAGGTGGTGCATTGGGATCTGTTTGGATTGTGCAAGTCCGTAGTCCCACACAGTCATAAGAATCCATAGCAAAAATATCCTTGTACTCCATCAGGAGTTCTCACAGCTGTCGGCGTTCATCATCACTAGAACAGCCATTGGCTAAAAATATTTGCTCTTCGACTATTTGCTGAAATCCTGGAAAGATTTCAGGCTGTCCTATTTCATAGGCTTATTTCAACCTAGAGGTGAGGTCCCCTTGGTTATAATTTATATTGCCCCCATTACTCTGGGTATTGGGGTATTCTTGTTGTTTGATTGGCTGATCAAATACTAGAGAGGCTTGTTCAATTTTACAGATGCCTTCCTCTGAGCTGAAGGGATAAATAGACTGAATTGTAAATAGTCCTTCTGGCACAGATGCAAAGGAATGTTCTATTAATTGTTCTTCAGTTAAATATCCTTCAGGTATTAGCCCAATTATATTATTCTGGAATCCAAAAGTGTAATAACTTGATTCCAGCGCATATCCTTTTTTAGTTTCCTTGGATAAGGTGATATCCTGTTGGGTCATGTTATGCACAATAACATGTACAGGTATACCTCACTTTACAGCGCTTCACTTTACAGCGCTTCGCTAATACAGCGCTTTGTGAAGCTGAAGTTCAACCTCCAAGGATTTTGAAACAGTGCTGTAATCTTCGTAAGATTGCGAGAAAAGTGACTGGCACCATTTTGTTATGCACAATTCACTCTGTTTAAAGCATTACAATGCAATCTGTGTCTCAGTGTTATAGTCTGGCAAATTTCACTACAGTAATTGTCACTATTTTACAGGTATAGTATTTATTGAATACTAATTGAATACTGTACTGTGCTAGTGTTAAACTAAACATAGCACTATTGCACCCCTAATATATGTTAGTTCAAACATGTTTTCAAGTTTTTAAACACACTGGTAAGTGAAAAGAAAGCTAAAACCACCTTGTTTCACTTTAAGGCGGTTTTCACTTTACAGTGGGGCTCCTGGCCCTAACCCGCTATATGAGCGAGGTATACCTGTATTGGAATAGTTCCAATATTTACCATAGGAGTATGGGTCATTGTTATAACCAGATTTTGTATTCTATGAGAGAGGCAAATTAGTGTTTCAGAAGTTTTAATTTCTGACCTCTTTTTACCTGTAAGGGTAAAAGGAATCTGTCAGCCCCAGCAGGGATTATAACATCGTTAGACGCCTGCATATTCACAGCATATGGCATTTGCTGGTTTGATTTCAGGGCTGCATTTTCATCCTGAAATTCTTCAGGGTTCCCCTTTAACCTGCTCCAGAGGCAAGAGTTAAATCTATTTGTATGTCATATCTATGTAAGAGATCCTTGCCAATGTATATTTGATTATGGGGAGTATTTAAAACTAAAAACAGGTGCTTTGCTGATTTATTACCTATAGAGATAGATAATAAGCATTTAGCTGTGACATTATAGCTTTCAGACATGTCATCCAGGCCATGGACACATTGGTCTTGGGGAGAAAGATATTTAATCACTTTAGGTTCAGCTATTTGAGCTAATAAGCCTTCGCTTATATAGCTAGCTTCCTGTTTTAAGTTCAATTTAGCATATTTGGTTTTACCAAGGTCAAGCACTTGCATGAGGATAAATAGATCCACTTTAACTTTCACAATTTCTGCAAGGAATTGCAAATGTTATCCCCCTTTAGGGGATTTAGGGTCCCCCATTTGGAGAGATATTGTTAATACATCACCATCTAAAGAAATATTGGCTATCTTCCCAGGCGGAATTTTAAAAGTATGATCATCAGAGCCACTTAGGGGAGTCTGATCATCTATCTGCAGGATAGTTACTTCAGGCACAGAGTTATTCCTGAAATGAATCTCCACAGCATCTGGCTTCTCTTCCACCACGTGACAGTTATGTCTAGTGTGAGACATATTGGAATGCTCATAATTAATAGGTCTTTTTACTTGTGACCAAATTATATTATTTATGCAATCATTTATGGCGCTTAATCCCTTCAGGAGATCAATACAAATGATTAAACGATCAGTTGGCAGATCCACTATAATGACAGGGTGTCTTATGACCCTGTTCCCTAGCTTTAGCTTTAACCATGCCGTACCGTAGACTTTTAGAGAGTCACCCCCAACACCTATTAGTGAACCATTAAATTATTTTATTTTAGGTTTGTGGAGTGTTAGCTCATGTAGCTGTGTGTTGTACCTGTGGGATAAAATAGTTGCCTGAGATCCAGTATCAATTAATCCCATGATAGGGGTGGAAACTGAATCCTGGAGCCCAGCTAATACATAATATCTTCCTGCAGTTTCTACCATTTCACACATAAAATTGGCATTATCACACATCTGTGGGCTTCTCCACGTATTACCTGAATCTGCCGCGTTACCTGTTGCAGAAGAAACTTCATTCTTATCGGCCTCCTCCTTAACAGGGTCAACTGGGTTCTTGTGTACTGCATCTGTGGAAATAAGGTTAAGAGAATGCTGCGAAATTTGTTAAAGTTTCCCGGCTGAGGTTGCTAGTCATCACAGCTAAATCGTCCGTTTCCGGTCTGTAGGGAGAGAATATGATTAGTACCATCATTGACATTTATCATTTCATTTAGTATATCATTCCCCTCTATTTCAGGTGATACTGCAGTATTTATGACTGTGCCTGTGGCCCACTGCTGGCCACTGGCTGTACCCCTTAAAAAAGATTGTTAGGTTGCTGAGCCATAAAAGCTTGACTCATATTAGTAAATAGTGTACATAATTGACTAACTTGTGTGCTGAGTTGGCCCACTTGAATGGACAAGCTATCTTTACCCATGGACCAATTTTTTGATGTCCCAGTGTATTGATTCCTGGATCCTTAGGATCCCTCAGAATCATAGCTATTTCTCCTATTTTGACGTGGTTGTCTTTGGGGTTCAACTTGTTCAGCATTAATATTTTGGGGAGCACTATTTACTTGGGGTGTCTGGTTACCATGAGAGTATTTTTGCCACTTTTGGTATTTATTTTTACAGGGATACTAATTATTTTATGGGTGTTCAACTCTTTGGGAATAATTATTTACCTGGGTATGACCCCCATCTTGAGCATAATCTCTCTGCGCCTCAGCCCGTGTTGGTGAAGGGGCAGAGTTAAAACTTTGTGGGATGACCTGTTTTCTTGGGCCACCTCCACATAGGTTTTCTTTTTAGGGGGCTAGGTGACACCCTAGTTTCTGCCACAATTTTGGGACTGGGTTTTGGTTCTCTTTTAACCCCCTGTTCACTGGACTGCTGAATAGTGTATAATTTTGTACTCTCTTTGATCAGCCAGCCCAATGAGCAGTTCTCATTAAAATATCTAGCTAAATTAAGTTTGATGGGCATGGGCAATGCGTCGAAAAATAAATTCACAAATTCTGAGCATTCAAATATGGGATAATCTTCAGCCATACTGTACTCATTTTTCAGTACAGAAATAAATTCTATAGGGCTTTGATTCACACTACATTTTAAACCACATACAGCTATTTTTGCTGTAGTTTTAGTGCAATATTGCCCGAATTCTTTTCTGCACTGTCATTTTGTCTCATTCCAGGAATGAATATTCATATCCTTTAGTGAAGCAAAGAATTTGTGATGTTTACCTTGAAATACCCAGGGCAGAAATTCAGTTTTTGACTGCTCACTTGTAACATTCATAATGGATAAAGCATTTTCATAAGTTGCTAAGTGGTGAATTATATAATTGGTTCCCTTGTTGGAGAATTTAGGTACTGCATCCTTTAAGAAAGTAATTATTTTAAGGGTGTCATATACCTTATTAGACGTATCTCAAACTTTCCTAGAAGCCTTATTTTTGGGGTTGGAACATCTCTTATCTGCCCTATATTCAATATGGGGAGACCCCCTATGTACATTAGTACTACGTGGGCTATTTGGGTAGCTAGCTCCGCCCTCTGACTCACTATTATCACTATCCTCCCCCTCTGAAGTGTAGCAGTTTTCTGAATTGATAACATGAGGTGACTGTCTATTTGGGAGGTTTATTTCTGACCCAATAGGGGTTCTTTGTCTAAATTCTTCCCTAAATTTCTGCAGTTCAGTCCTGATGTAATCCTTAAGAGATTCAGAATTATCTGCATTATCTTTATTGCTAATAGAGGAGTTTTCATTATGACAATACAATCTTTTTAAACCACTTAATTCTCTCTGGCTTTGTGCGAGTTGTTTATTTAAATCTTCTATCTTGGCAAGTAGATTTAGGTTATGCTTATCTAAGGTGGCCATGTTTTGGGCAAACTCATCAATTTTATTTTTGGCTATATTTAAATTCTCTTCGTATATGCGTGAGGAGCGAATACTATCTTCTAGCCCCCATATTTGAAATTCCTTCTCTATGAGGTATAGTGACATTTCATCAATAATGCATATTTCCAAGGGCCAAGATTTTAGTATTAGTACATCCCGTTTTTTGAGATTTTTGCATTGATTAATTTTTAATAATTCTTGGAATAATTCACTTTTTTCATTCCACCTTCCATCATCAATAGCAATATTTTTAGCCTTAATTTCAAGCATACCTGTTGTACCTGTGGGATAAAATAGTTGCCTGAGATCCAGTATCAATTAATCCCATGATAGGGGTGGAAACTGAATCCTGGAGCCCAGCTAATACATAATATCTTCCTGCAGTTTCTACCATTTCACACATAAAATTGGCATTATCACACATCTGTGGGCTTCGCCACGTATTACCTGAATCTGCCGCGTTACCTGTTGCAGAAGAAACTTCATTCTTATCGGCCTCCTCCTTAACAACTGGGTCCTTGTGTACTGCATCTGTGGAAATAAGGTTAAAAGAATGCTGCGAAATTTGTTAAAGTTTCTCGGCTGAGGTTGCTCGTCATCACAGCTAAATCGTCCGTTTCTGGTCTGTAGGGAGAGAATATGATTAGTACCATTATTCACAGTTATCATTTCATTTAGTATATCATTCCCCTCTATTTCAGGTGATACTGCAGTATTTATGACTGTGCCTGTGGCCTACTGCTGGCCACTGGCTGTACCCCTTAAAAAAGATTGTTAGGTTGCTGAGCCGTAAAAGCTTGACTCATATTAGTAAATAGTGTACATAATTGACTAACTTGTGTGCTGAGTTGGCCCACTTGAATGGACAAGCTATCTTTACCCATGGACCAATTTTTTGATGTCCCAGTGTATTGATTCCTGGATCCTTAGGATCCCTCAGAATCATAGCTATTTCTCCTATTTTGACGTGGTTGTCTTTGGGGTTCAACTTGTTCAGCATTAGTATTTTGGGGAGCACTATTTACTTGGGGTGTCTGGTTACCCTGAGAGTATTTTTGCCACTTTTGGTATTTATTTTTACAGGGATACTAATTATTTTATGGGTGTTCAACTCTTTGGGAATAATTATTTACCTGGGTATGACCCCCATCTTGAGCATAATCTCTCTGCGACTCAGCCCGTGTTGGTGAAGGGGTAGAGTTAAAACTTTGTGGGATGGCCTGTTTTCTTGGGCCACCACCGCATAGGTTTTCTTTTTAGGGGGCTAGGTGACACCCTAGTTTCTGCCACAATTTTGGGACTGGGTTTTGGTTCTCTTTTAACCCCCTGTTCACTGGACTGCTGAATAGTGTATAACTTTGTACTCTCTTTGATCAGCCAGCCCAATGAGCAGTTCTCATTAAAATATCTAGCTAAATTAAGTTTAAGTTTGATGGGCATGGGCAATGCGTCGAAAAATAAATTCACAAATTCTGAGCATTCAAATATGGGATAATCTTCAGCCATACTGTACGCATTTTTCAGTACAGAAATAAATTCTATAGGGCTTTGATTCACACTACATTTTAAACCACATACAGCTATTTTTGCTGCAGTTTTAGTGCAATATTGCCCGAATTCTTTTCTGCACTGTCATTTTGTCTCATTCCAGGAATGAATATTCATATCCTTTAGTGAAGCAAAGAATTTGTGATGTTTACCTTGAAATACCCAGGGCAGAAATTCAGTTTTTGACTGCTCACTTGTAACATTCATAATGGATAAAGCATTTTCATAAGTTGCTAAGTGGTGAATTATATAATTGGTTCCCTTGTTGGAGAATTTAGGTACTGCATCCTTTAAGAAAGTAATTATTTTAAGGGTGTCATATACCTTATTAGACGTATCTCAAACTTTCCTAGAAGCCTTATTTTTGGGGTTGGAACATCTCTTATCTGCCCTATATTCAATATGGGGAGACCCCCTATGTACATTAGTACTACGTGGGCTATTTGGGTAGCTAGCTCCGCCCTCTGACTCACTATAATCACTATCCTCCCCCTCTGAAGTGTAGCAGTTTTCTGAATTGATAACATGAGGTGACTGTCTGTTTGGGAGGTTTATTTCTGACCCAATAGGGGTTCTTTGTCTAAATTCTTCCCTAAATTTCTGAAGTTCAGTCCTGATGTAATCCTCTGCATTATCTTTATTGCTAATAGAGGGGTTTTCATTATGACAATACAATCTTTTTAAACCACTTAATTCTCTCTGGCTTTGTGCGAGTTGTTTATTTAAATCTTCTATCTTGGCAAGTAGATTTAGGTTATGCTTATCTAAGGTGGCCATGTTTTGGGCAAACTCATCAATTTTATTTTTGGCTATATTTAAATTCTCTTCGTATATGCGTGAGGAGCGAACACTATCTTCTAGCCCCCATATTTGAAATTCCTTCTCTATGAGGTATAGTGACATTTCATCAATAATGCATATTTCCAAGGGCCAAGATTTTAGTATTAGTACATCCCGTTTTTTGAGATTTTTGCATTGATTAATTTTTAATAATTCTTGGAATAATTCACTTTTTTCATTCCACCTTCCATCATCAATAGCAATATTTTTAGCCTTAATTTCAAGCATGGCCATATAATAATTTAAATCACCCACACTATTACACCTCTTTTTAATGTGGCCTATAATGTCCATCTAAAGAACATTGCCCTGACATAGAGGTAATTTCAGGGAGCAAATTTCAACACTATGTACAGATTAAAATGATTCACCTCCGGTTACAGACATTATTATATTGGCTTAGTATTATTTAAATTAAAACGCTAATACAATTTTGGCCACTAAGAAGAAAGAAAAAAAAAATTCAAAATACTAATATTAATTTTGAAACATGAAAATCAATTTATCAAAAAACATTTTTTTAAAAATATTTCAAGTTATTAAAGGGACACTGAACCCAATTTTTTTCTTTCGTGATTCAGATAGAGCATGCAATTTTAAGCAACTTTCTAATTTACTCCTGTTATCGATTTTTCTTTGTTCTCTTGCTATCTTTATTTGAAAAAGAAGGCATCTAAGCAATTTTTTTATTCCGAACTCTGGAAAGCACTTTTTTATTGGTAGATGAATTTATCCACCAATCAACAAGAACAAACCAGGTTGTTCACCAAAAATGGGCCGGCATCTAAACTTACTTTCTTGCATTTCAAATAAAGATACCAAGAGAATGAAGAAAAATTGATAATAGGAGTAAATTAGAAAGTTGCTTAAAATTTCATGTTCTATCTGAATCACGAAAGAAAAAAATTGGGTTCAGTGTCCCTTTAATATTAATTTTGAAATATTTAATCACAACAAAAAAATTAAAAATAATTTTTTAGATTATTATTTTTTTTTAATAATTTCTATTTACTACAAATATATCATATCAATTTGATAAATATTAATAATATCTAAAGCATTGTGGTTCCAAATAATATGTCAGTATATGGCCGGGTTATAATACAATATATTTAATAGTTATTCTTTGAAATAAACCCCCAATAAAAATGCATATACAAAACTATACAATTAATGTAAATTCCTAAATTCTTTATATTAGTTAAAATTTATAGACACATTCAATTATATTTATAGAAAACCAGATATGAATCAAACTATACATGTTTAAACTATTATAATATGCTATGCAAAGATCATAGAAGTTACCTTATTTATTAACCTTATTCACAATTGAATTTCATTAAAATACCACAATGAGATAGCAAAATATGGGCCACTAACATTCAGACTGGTACAATTAGATTATTTAACCCACAAATGATTCTATACAATGCTAATTAAAACAGCAGAAGTATATATATTCTTAATGTAAACAGCCAGTTTATATGCCAATTTATCTAGCAAATAAATTAATTACTTAGCATACAAGAGTGACTAGTTAAGACTACACATGACTATGAATGCAGGCTAAGATACAAAATGCTATTTTAAACCTATTTACTGCAGTTTGATTGTAGCAATAGTGAATATATTTGCTTTAAAATATCAAATTATTGAGTTCATACATTACCAACATGAGCCAATTTAATATTCCAACATTGCTTGTTTCACCTCATATGAAAATAAGGGTATTTGCAATGTAGATAAGAAAAAGTAGTCCAATTTGCTTAAAAGAGACCGTGTTCCAATGCAACCAGTTATCAGTCCAGAGTTCGACAAAAAGTCAGCCAGCCTGCTCTTTTCCTCTTGCATTCACTTTATATATCTTAATCATTGGTGAAACGATATGATAGGCCCTTCGGAAGCTTCTCTGTGATTCACCCCCCCCCCCCAGAGCTTGTCCCTTGTCATTGGTCACCTGGGAGATTGCCTCCCTGATTGGCTCTCTATGTGCTCTAATAGACAATTCATTTGTCTGTCATACCAGTTCCAATACCCTAGGGGGCAGCAGACGACCAGCAATATGGTCTTACCATTCATTTTTGCTACATTCCAAATATCTCCTTATATTATTATATCCAACATAATATAATTCCCAGCATCAACAAGGCACATGTTCCAAGTATATTGGACCATGTCATACTATTCATCCTGATTATTTAAAAATGAAACATCAGTATGTTTCTAGTGATTATTTTAATAATCAATTACACTATCAATCATTTGCTCTCCCCCGGATCACAGCATTTAAAATCCTGATATATATATTCCTACAAACACAGCATATTTCACATTCCCAACATTTTTTGAATACACAGATCCATGTTCATGGCTATCATTCAATGGACATTTTGCTGTCTGTAAGAAAAAAAATGTTACCATTTTGAAACAACATTTATACATCTACCATACAGCTTATTCATTAAGTTCCATATACACTTATCTAATATGTTGCTATTTGTCACTGCTTCTTAGGTCCACAAATACACATTTGTATACAGTATTTAAAATTATACAGGCTGTATTTTAAAATTAACCCAAAAGTTACAATGCAAGACATGTGCATTTGCTTAGCTAATCTTCCTCTAGACGTAATGTCTAAAATTTGTGGATTCAATACAAAAGGGCCAATTTAATACATAGGTGACACTCAGTCATTTCCTCAGCTAAAATTTGGCTCTATGAATCTCATTAGGCCTCCAAGAAAAATCCCAGACACCAAGTCTCTATTAACCCAGGGGTTCCTGTGATCTAGGTAATTAGAGATGCTTTCTTTGAAATAACTTGCCTTTTCTCTAATTGAAACAGAAAGAGGGGTTTGTTTACATACAGTTTCACAAATAAAATGAGTTATTTGTCTTATCTTATACAAAGCTTTAAACCATTTGTTCTTTCTTAAGATGACTATGACAATTCTTTTGATCTCATTTGGATGTATTGTAATCAGGAAGAAGGAGGGTGCCTCACCCAGCCAAGACCATCTCATATCACATTGCATTTTTAGCTACAAAATTAAATATCAAATATCTATGATAAATCTGTAGCTTATTTAATGTTACTTACATGTACCCTGACATCTATCACATGCTTTATGATAAGGATGTTGGATAGAGACTTTTGACAGGTGATATATCCAAAAACATAAACCATTTCTTGAATAAAAATTAATTATATAGAGTAACTATAGTCCAATAAGAAAAATCATGCAACATATCCCTGATAGAACATTTTCTGAATATAAGATCCCTGCTATAAAGAAGTAAATAAACAGAGAACGAAGGATCAAGCATTTGGTTACATATAAAAATTGATGAAATCTATGTTTATTGAATAGGAGATATATGCCCCGGATCATGATGAAGCATTGAATTAATGAAAAATAACTAATATAACAACTAACGACAAAATAGTACTTATGAGATAATTTAATATGTCAGATCTGAATCTTAATATTTTTGTAGTAAATAACTCATGCTGAAAAATTTTGCCTCAACATACCAACTCGAAATTGCAGAACTCAAAGAGATCTGTAATTGCCCCTTGCCACTTCTGGGAGTTACAAGATCAGTTCCATTGAAAACAATGGTGTAGCATTTATCACTGTCAAGGATACTGACATCACAAAGCCTTCTTCAAAAACTTCTAAATAAATTAATTTAAAAAAAAATACCATCTATAAAACAGTCCACTCATACATATGCACAAAAAAGAAAAATAAAGAAAAATAAAAACTAGTCAACAATCTCAGCTTTGAAATAGCAGAATGGCAAGTCAAGACAACAAGGTGAGATACTTCACAAGTCTTTATGAATTCTGCATGTTTCAACAAGGTTTAGGTGAATACTTCTAGGTAGTCCTGAAATGCAGTGAGGTGTCTTAGACAGTTCTCATTCTGGGCCTGATATTCAAAACCTCAATGCTCAGGTGAGATGATTTAAGAAGTCTTGTTGTATTTGAAACCTTTATATAAGTGTTATAATAATTCCAAGGGTTGAATTGAGAACTATGATACTTATTTCAATCCAGCTATGATGGATGAATGCCCTCTGTATTTTATTGACTTGTTTTTCTTTCAATGATTAACACATAAGGCATGAATAGGATAGCTTTGGGTACATTTTGTTCCTCTTTGATCTATATTCTTAAATGTAAGTTCTGACTTAAACCTGAATTGCATCTTTTTAGGTGAGAACGGATTACTAATTGTTATAGTGGATGTGGTAAATATGTATAATATACAGTATGAGCAGATTAAAACATAGTGCAAATATAGTGAAATGACAACCATATACCTGAATTAGCATAGCATTATGCCATATTAAGATTAGAAATGTCTTGTATCCAGTGTAATATGTTACCAATGTAATGGGACTCTGGTTCGTTATATGACAGCCGTACCACTTAATGAAGGAACACATGTGAATCAGTGTTACCCACTGTAAAAAGGTATTCTTTTTTATGTAATGTTTTAGTTTCCATAAAGCAATGGGCTTCATAGCTCCACCATGTTGTAGGTATCTTCTGTTGAGGCCAATTGGGGACACTCAATTTTCAGAATTAAATTACAAGAAAAGAGTAAAATTAGTAAGGAAAATATGTTGCAAAGTTGTTGTTTTTTATCTACATATAATATAACATGTTATATAACTTTCTCAAAGTGTTATGTCCCTTTAAAACTAGAGTAACATGTTAATAATTTTCACATACAATAGTCTGAAAATGGTATGTTTAGAAATTAAAATTTGCAGAGTTGCCAAAATTATACAGAAAAGGCTTAATAAACAACAGTGCTTTTATTGACAGATCATTAACAAATACTGACAGGAGATTCTACCTGTTCCAAAAAAAAATTAACTGTGTACTTAAAATGTATTATTACTTGGCTAGAATATATTCCCCCAAGCGTAGGTTAGACTTAAAGAATTTATTTTCTTCCTAGAAACCTCTCAAATAACAATAAACAGAGACTGTGATAAAAGCTACACTTTATTTTTACTATACATCTCCAAAAACGAAGCACTGTCCTCTAAAGGATTTATTACTGTATAATATACTAACTACATTCATTTAAATAAAAACACTATCTCAGTGTTCAAGTAATTGTGCAATTCTTGTTTGTATTGTCTAAATGTAAATTATTGTGCAAATTACATTTTTTTATATTTATACTTAAATATAATTTTAATATTTTAGATGTACATTTTATATTTTTTTTCACAATGCTATTCATAAAGGAACAAAAGCATTTTATGAAAAGTTACTTATTTCTATGGTCCTAATAAGTCATTTGTGTATGTCGCTAAAGGCTCTTCTAAATAACAATGTAGAAAGAAAATTAATACAATGATCTTTAAATTCCAAGGACAGAAGGTCTGAAAATAGAGTTTAACGAAAACAGAGTTGAGATGATATTCAAAACTGGTGGTACATGTCTTACACTACAGGGAGTTAGCTGGTGATTGGTGGCTACACACATTTGTCTCTTGTTATTGGCTCAAAAGATGTGTTTCGTTAGCTGTCACTAGTGCATTGCTGCTTGACTTGAACTATGTGTATAATATCATTAGAGAAGTTAAGCACGTTACATAAGTAAAGCACACATATATAAGCACTACTGAGTGCTAACTGTGCTCAAGTTAAATCAATAGCACTTCTATTCTTGCACTCTTATTACAAGTTGAAAGTAAAAAGTTAGTGCTCAAGTGAATGATTCATAAGCATTAACATCTGGAGGCTGGATAGTACGGCCACACTGTACCTTTCCCAATAGAGTATCATGCAGTACACTACAAAAGCCTCTTCCTCTTTCAATTGTGCACTAACCCAAAGGTGCACTAGGACAACTGCAATGTTATTTTTAATTAATATATATATACGGTATATATATATATATATATATATATATATATATATATATATATATATATATATATATATATATATATATATATATATATATATATATATATATAGCTTTAAATGTTTATATGAACACACACACATATATATTATATTATATGTATTTAATTTTTTTCTTAAAGGCATTTCATGTATTTCTATTAAAAAACACATTCACGTTCTTTGAAATGGAGATTTTATATGTCAAGGTGTTTGACTGGGAAGAGTGTGTATATATATATATATATATATATATATATATATATATATATATATATATGTATACTGTATTTGTATAAAGTATATGTGTATATATGTGCTCAAGCGGAAAACATAACTTTAAACTTGGAACATAAATGTTTAGCATGGCGGCAATATCCATTGAACATATAGGGCGCATGAAAGAGCTGTCAGCTGTGCTAAACATTCCCTGGCCATTCATCTTTACCACAGACTTGTAATTTCATATTGTACACTAATTCTGTCCAACAATATTGATAGTGCACTTGGTGCTATTAACAGTGTTCCACTTATAATCTTGGCCATAGTTATGAACAAGCAGTAGTTCAATAATAAAATGCTCTAACAAATTAGAGCATTTTCTTTTTGCACTTTTATATCTTTTTGAATGCTATTCGACTTAGAATTATGGATTTAAAGATTTTTTTTTAATTGTTGGAGGGAGCTGTGATTTAGGGAGGGGCTTTGTGGAAGTCATGATGGTTAGAATATGCTGGCAGATATATGATGCAGAGTTGATGTTACATGATTCTCTATTTACAAAAATAGGGTTTAAAAATATATGGCCAAGCTAATAATTTAAGTAGGGATGTAGTGAACATCATTTATGTTAGAACTACTGTAGCTACTAAACTGCGTTATCTATTTCACTTTAAAGTAATGGTAAATCCTAGAGTTTCAATAAGGCTAGGATTTACCAGCACCAAAAATGAATGGAGTCCTTCAATTATCACTTTTTAAAAAAAATATGTTAAACCTACCTTTTCTTTGCTGCTGCTTTTCTGCTAAACTAAGCGGCTCAAACCACCCACGGCAAAGCTCTTTATTTTCAATAAGGAAACGTTTCCACCTCAAAACACTGTGCATACCTTAAATAAAAAATAAATTATTGCTAAAAAAGGATAACCATCATCTGAACCTTTAGTGAGTCATAATCTTTTTAGTGGTGGTGTGTATATAAATATATATATATATATATATATATATATATATATATATATGTGTGTATTCATGTGTATTTATGTGTTTAGATATGTATGCAGTAAATGTTGAAAAAATGATAGACATGCCCAATGCAGGGTTGCCACATACCTTCAAAAAAGTGAAGCACACTAAAATGAGGTATTCCTGTTTAAAGAGGTTTTTGACAGCAGATACGAACCAAAGGCCCAAAAGTCTTCCCTATATTTCTTAAAACTAGTCTGTTTTAGTTTCTAGTTTGTAGGATAAACTTCTGCTTATCCTAGACATACTTGAAGTCCCCCCAGTACTTTTTCATTACCACCTCTTGTGAAAAAAAATTCTATGAATCAATCACCCTTTTAAGTGCTTCCGCAAATTTCTCCTGAATCTACTACCCTTTTACTTGAGATAATGATCCCTTGTTCTTGAATTTATCTTTTTATGAAAAAAAAGTTGAGACAGGGGCAATTTAGGACTGATAGCAATGTGGCAAGTTGAAATAATAAGGTGATGTGAAACATGTGAGGCAATTGTGTAATCATAGTATATAAGGAGACTCATAAAAAGGCCTAGTCCTTCAAGAGCAAGGATGGGTTGAGGCTCGCCAATCTGCCAACAGATGCGTCAACAAATAATCCAACACTTTGAGAATAAAAATCCCCAAAAACAAAGCAATAGGATTTTAGCCAGTTTACCTTCTACAGTGCACAATATAATTAAAAGATTCATGAAATCTGGTCAAATCTCAGTACGTAAAGGGCAAGTCCAAAAACCACTTCTGAATGCACATGATCTCTGATCCCTCAGATGTCACTGTCTCAAGAACCGTCATGAGTCTGTTATGGATATCCAGACATGGTCTCAGGAATACTTTGGTAAACATTTGTCAGTCAACACCATTTGCCGCTGCATCCACAGATAAAAGTTAAGGCTTTACTATGAAAAGCAGATGCCATACATCAACACTGCCCAGAAGCACTGCTGACTTCTCTGGGCTCAGTCTCATCTGAGATGGACAGTAACACAGTGGAATCGTATTTTGTGGTCCGATGAGTCAACATTTTTGGAAAAAACAGCTGCTGTGTTCTCCGTGCCAAAGAAGAAAAGGACCATCCAAGCTGTTATCAGCGTCAGGACCAAAAGCCAGTGTCTGTGATGGTATTGGGGGGAGGGGGGGTTGTCAGTGCTAATGGCATGGGTAACTTGCACATCTGTGAGGGCACCATTAATGCAGAAATATATGTATACATTTTGGAGCAACATATGCTGACATCTGGTTGTCATCTTTTTCCAGGGATGTCCCTGCATTTTCCAGCAGGAAATCGCCAAACTACATTCTGCCCGGATTACAAACTCACGGTTACATAAACAGAGAGTGCGGGTGCTAGCATGGCCTGCCTGCAGATCTGACCTGTCTCCTATTGAGAATATGTGGCGCATTATGAAGTGCAAAATAAGGAAATGAAGGCCCCATACAGTTGCACAGCTGAAAACATGCATAATGGATGAATGGGGGAAAATTTTGCTTGCTAAACTTAACCAACTGGTGTCAGTGCCCAAATGCTTAATAAGTGATATTAAAAGAAAAGGGGGTGTTACACAATGGTGAACATTTGACTGCCCCAACTTTTTTGGAGTGTGTTTTCAATATAGTACTGTGTGAATTGAATTTTCAAAAGACTTTTTTTTTTCTCTCCATACTGTCCCAACTTTTTCGGAATAGGGTGTATATATATATATACATACATATATATATATATATATATATATATATATATATATATATATATATATATATATATATATATATATATCTACACACATATATATATATATTATAGAATGAAAAGATTTTGGGAAAAGTGGTTACTGTGAAAGGAACACAGGCACCACTGGAAGGCTCTAAATATATCAATACAGTAGAAAAGCTGCTGTATGTATACAGATTAAGACTGTCAGAGTGAACCCTCACCCCTGCCTGTCTGTGTAGTAGTATATAAAACAAAATAAAGCATACTTCACAGCGCTAAACTTAATCCCAGTGTAAAATGTCTGATTCAATCCTATGAATGATATAACATTTTTTTTTTACAATATATAGGTACACATACAAATCATACATAAAAAATATATATATATAAGAATACAAAAAAGATGTACTAGTATAGTATCTATTTGATCAGTACTAGGTACACACAAATAATCCAATTGTAATAGTAACAATGTTAATGATATTATGATCGCTAGGAGACAATGCTAGTAGCTCGATATGCAATATCTGATAAACACTCTCATATGAATATACAGGAGGTCAAACGTATTGAAAATGAAGTTAACAATTATGTAAAAAATATATATTAGTCGTAGTTCATATGTATATGTCCAATATCCAAGTTGCTTCAAGTAGAAGTGTAACAAAAATGTGTCCTGTAATGGGCTTTGTTTCCTACTTACTTCTGGGCACCTCAATCGTATGAGGTAAGTATAGAGCACGTTGTAAGAACCAGACCGGGACTGTTTCCAAATTTTTGCCCCCTCGGTTTTTCAGGTTTTCAATCCGGTATGGAGTCCAGGACTCTCCTTGAAGTATAGATATATCCGGGATCTTATCACCTCATCCGGTAGTTTCAGAGTATGAGATCAAATAAAGAAAGAAATAGAATATAGCATAACTCTGTTATAAGCAATATTTAATTCCAATACAGAGTGCTAACTTACACAATAAAACCTCAATCACTATATGGTATCACATAGGCATTGAAATGAATTGTAGTATGTATTTATTCAAAACATCTTAGACAATCCGGAGTCTTTCATAACAGGGTTGCATACACAGGTTTTATTGTGTAAGTTAGCACTCTGTATTGAAATGAAATATTGCTTATAACAGAGTTACGCTATATTCTATTTCTTTCTTTATTTTATCTCATACTCTGAAACTACCGGATGAGGTGATAAGATCAAGGAGAGTCCTGGACTCCATACCGTATTGAAAGCCTGAAAAACCGAGGGGGCAAAAATTTGGAAACAGTCCCGGTCTGGTTCTTACAACGTGCTCTATACTTACCTCATACGATTGAGGTGCCCGGATGTAAGTAGGAAACAAAGCCCATTACAGGACACATTTTTGTTACACTTCTACTTGAATCAACTTGGATATTGGACATATACATATGAACTACGACTAATATATATTTTTTTACATAACCGTTAACTTCATTTTCAATACGTTTGACCTCCTGTATATTCATATGAGAGTGTTTATCAGATATTGC